>NC_139344.1:134717948-134760448 GCF_055883805.1 Amblyomma maculatum
TGAGCCGCTCCCTGTGTTCTGTTCAAACACTGAAAACTCGTATGCGTGTGATCGTCTACTAACAGTCCGCACATTATTTTATCTTCCGATAACATCCTGGCCAGCTTCGAAAGAAAAAATAGCGTTGCTTGAGGTTGTTCAGATAGATTCAGAATTGAGGCAGAACTGGGTGCCTCAAATGTATACCTTGTACTGCATGTTATCTGTTGCTGTACAATAGATTAGTCTAGCCCGCACG
This sequence comes from Amblyomma maculatum, assembly GCF_055883805.1. NCBI lineage: Eukaryota > Metazoa > Arthropoda > Arachnida > Ixodida > Ixodidae > Amblyomma > Amblyomma maculatum. The sequence goes on from NC_139344.1 coordinate 134,718,187, forward strand.
TTTAGGTCATGAAATCAGTTCAAGTATTGGCAAAATGCCGTCTCGCGAAATTTCACTACGGTATATACCTAACCGTCGTTCCATATGCATCAATTCTATAACTGTGCTGTCAATATATGGTCGCCGACGAAGGTTAGCGAAATAGCGCGACATGCCTTCTCCACATCAGGAAAGGTATCCAATTTGATGAAAAAGTGAAAAAGAAAGCTCTGCTGCCCCCCCCCCCCCCCCCCCCCCCGCTTTCTATATGCTGGTAGCAGTGCCCTTGTTAAATATTAAGACATTGATCAGCCGCCAAAGTATACCCCCAGAAAAGAAGCTTGGGTGAAAATTGAAGCTAAGTAGCGCTTGTTTGTGTAAGGCGCACCTGGCGCGTACATCCATCGGTTTCTCAAGCGGCTACAGCGTCCTTCTTCACGTACCGCCTCGCCGCGATGGTGCGCTGGCTACGGCGCTCGACTACTGTTCCCAAGGATGCGGGATCTAATCCCGGCCGCGGCGTCCGCTTTTCGATGGAGGCGAAAAGCAAGATTCCCGTGTGCTATGCGATGTCAGTGAAACCAGCTGGTCGACATTTCCCGAGCCCTACACTGCAGCGTTTCTCATAGCCTTGGTCGCTTTGGGACGTTAAACCCCGTAAACCAAACCAATAGGGTACCTTTTGTGCTGCGGGCCACAGGGGAAGCTGGAGTCGGGAAAAGAGAATCGCGGCCGCAAACATCGGTTTTCTTACAGCGACGGATGAGCAGTGTGGCAACTCCGTGGTCACTCGGACGCTTTTTTTTTTTTTGTTTTTGTTGAACGCTAGGTGCCTTTAAGTGGCGCCGCTATAGGCGGTGCACGTGCTCTATAGCACTGCAACCTTTATCGCCTATGCTGAGTAGATGTGCAGAACGGTCCACGAACTGTTGATGCTGGCTGCTTGGACTATACGGTTTCAGTTACAGCGAGATCTATTGCCTTTTACTTGTACAGTTGGTGGTTTAGAAGCGTTAACTTTTGTGCTAGTTAATCAGTCTTAAAATTAATCTTGTTTGACGCAAAAGGACAGGACATACAGTAAGAAAACCGTACTTACAACACAAGCGTTGGTGGTTGATGCGTAATTTTTGAGCAACATTCGTGTGACTTAATTTGCACGCGTAAACTGTCGAAAAATATCTGCCATGTTGGCGCAAAAAGAAAAATCATGGCATGTGAAATTTGGTTTCATGAAGCGGTAGCGGTTCACGAAACATCAGCTTTTTTTTTTTTTTTTTTTTTTTTGTCACCTTTGCCGCTTCTCATTGCCCAGGCAATGAACGTAGGTGCAGATGTGATCCAGTTTCTCCCAACTGTTCACTTTTCTGCGCTGTTCTCTTGCAGGTGACCGCAAGGGCGCTACTCCAGCGTACATTCGGAACTACATTCTGGGTAACTTGTATTTGAAATTAATATTTTCGCCAGTATCTTTGTCAAGCTGTGCATATAAATCTGCCTTTTGCCTCGGCACCAACTTTGGAGGTGATGCGGGTTATGTATGGCTGTCATGCGACATCTGCTTCAGATTAGCTCAGGGGGCTCATTTGAGGAGTATGGCATGTATTCGCGCACATTAATATTGCTAGAGGCGTAGGTAGGGAGGGAAACTTTTTTCGAACTTGTTTAAAAACTAGTGAATATTCTCATCTTAACCATCTGTACGTTAACCATCTGGTCTGTTAACCATCTCAGAAAATAAGCATCGCGAACAGAACGGTATAATAACAATGACAGATAGGCGGCAGCACAGGTGTTGGCACCACCTTAGTTTTATATAAATATGGACGCAATTATTATAGACGCTAAGCAATCGCATAGCCTGATGTGAAGAACGACATTTACACACCGCTCGTGCTTTTTTCCGAAAAACTGCGTGAACGTGAGAAAACTGCTCCTTCAATGACTGCAGACCATCGCGAGATGTTTGTTAGATAGCCTCGTCTAATAAGATTGATCAGACTTGATTACTGTGAAGAGTAGCGAAATAATTGGCAGTGCAGACGCGTGGGCGCAGCACTCTTATGCCATTGTGGGCGCCGGCTTTTACGCTGTTCGCTGACGCAGAGAACAGTTCGAATCAGATTTGCCTCATCATCATGCAGCTGGCTACCTAAGTACCTTCGCTGTGCAAAATCACGGTGTGCGCGCGATGATATCTATATTGGCAACTTTAAGTCTGAGTGCGCACAGTACTCGTCTGTGTTTGCCCCATCTTACATAAAGGGGAACTTAAATGCGCCCAGTGAGGCGATTTTGACAGGATAGGGTAAAAAATGTCTACAACTCTGTGGAATCTACACTACAGAAGTGCAGAAGCCAGAGCGTTGCTATACACTTCGCATCACGTTTGCTCTCATTATCATTGCCAACTAAATGCACCATCATTACCATTGCTACTGTCATTATTACTAATTGCAGCGGGTGGTATTGTCATCGCTACCATCATAATCATGGTAGACAAGAATTATGATGTGCGTTTCACGATCTCTGCCCACGTGGCCCAGTTGGTTATAGCGCTCGGCTGGGGATCCAAGGGATAGAGGCTCGATTATTTTTCTAATGATGTCATCAGGATGATTGACAAAGTGACAGATCAGAGCACAGCACTCGCGCACGGGATTTCGTTCCATAAGACTAGAAATTCTATCGTCTTAAAAAAAAAAATAAAGTTCATCAGAAAATCCGGCGTGGACGTTTAGCGCGCAATCTCTGGAAGACGGCTCCAGGCAGTTGATATGGCTAGGCGCTGACTGGTCGGAAGGCTGTGCGACGCGATCACGTGACACGACCAAGTTGGTACGAACCCGGAACTGTGGCTTCTCAATTTATAGGGGAGGGTGAGGGACTGTACGCGGACTGACCTTTTCAATTTTGAGGGGTAGTTTGCCGTGTCTCTCTAATTCGCCTCGATGTCGCGAAGCGGGCCCAAAGAATCTTTTTAAGGAACGCTTTAGTATACACCGAGGAAGTGTACATACTGGTGATGAAAGCGCAGTAGTTTCTGTCCAGCAAATGGGCTGTCAAATCTTTGAAAAAGCCTTCTGTATTTTTCTCGCGGCAGGAAAGTACCCGGAACTTGATCGCACGCGCTTCAAGACTACTTTCAAGAAGGCATTTCTAACTGCCATTGAAAAAAAGGCTCTTCTCCGTACGAAAGCAACAGAAACCGCGCTGGGCTTGAGCGGACGGGTCAAGCTCGCACCAAAGGTCAAGCCTTCACGGAAGGCTCCGACTCCACCTGAATCGCAAGGATCTTCAAATGCCGGACCATCCTCTAAGGCCTCCCCGAAAAAGACAAAGAAAAGTGGAGCTGCAAGTACCGTGGACCGGACCAAAGGAGCTGAGGCGAAGAAGCCTGCTGAAGGGCAGAGAAAGCGTGGGGCTGGTGCCAAGGAGCCTGTCGCAGATACTACTAAGGACAGCAGCACGAGTGGGAAAAAGACTCCGAGCTCTAGTGTGGCGCCCGCGAAAGGTGTTAAGGACACTAAAGTTCCTGTTTCAAAAGCTCCAAAGGGAAGGGGCGCAGCAGTGAAGAGAGGAAAGGCAAATCTCGAAGAAATGAAGGCGACGGAGAAAGAGGAGGTACCTGTTGAAAAGAGAAAGAACACAGTCTCCAATGATGAGTACGCGTTTGTTGATGTGGAACAGTCTGGCGATAACCAAAGCTCGCCGAGTTCGTTTTCGGCCACTGACCAAAGCGATGAGGACGAGTCAAATAACGAACAAGTGCGTCAAACGGGGTGGCGAGTTGAGCTGGGGCAAGAAAGTGACGACTCTTCTGAACTTCCGGCAGATGAGGGCTATGCTGTGGTCGTCGAAAGCCCAAACCGTAGCGAGACTGCGAAGAGCATCGATGGTGAAGGATCTGTCACTGAAAGCGAAGACACGGCCGGCGAAGCTGCTGAAAACACAGTCCGCAACCCTGTAGCTGAAAAGAGGCCTGGAAAAAAAGTTGCCAATAAGAAACTTGCAGGGCCTAAGAAAACGGCGACCATCGGGACCGTCCCACCACTACGGCACTGAAGAGCCTATCGTTAAGTCTTTTACGTCGCTTTTAGCCCATGCCAGTGACGACCTTTTGTACTCCGGCACTGAACCCAAAGCTCGAGCAGAGCCAATCCGTCCGGCCAAGAAGTGAATCGAAAAATAAAGATCTTATTTTGCATGCTGTTTTTAGTATTGGTGTGGGTTTTGCACGCATTTATGGGAAATAAATTAAACTGCCTGTCCGACCCTGGTTCGTTTTCTTGAGATGCCGCGATAAGCTGTGCATCCTCGAGCGCCGGCTTTTCAGCATTTGTGTACGTTTTTTCGGACAGTGTGGGTTTAGTTTGGCTGCCAAGCGTGAGACTTCGGGTTCAATTAATGAATTGCCGTGTTTTAATCTCATGTTTAGGTCTGAAGTCTCCGTAGACTGGATTCATTCGGCGCGCCTCTAATTACAATGGTAGCTTGCCTCTTGGAACTCTTTTCGCGGCATGGTCATTCAACGACAGCAAAGGCCTCTCGAAAGGACTTCGAACTACTCTGCTCCTGAGTTTAATCCTCTCCCTCCCACACGCGTACACACTCCCGTTAACTTCTCAACTGCCCTGCGCAATGCATTGTCCTTTACGATTTTCTTGGGCTAACCTGCTCCGTGACTTTTTGCTGCCTTCTAGTACAACGTAATAATTTTCCTCAACTGCGGAAATTTTTTAGGTTTCGGAAGGTTATCAGTCTTAACTGCTCTTGCGGCTGTTGTATCCCTATTGTAGTAGCGGCTTCTCGAACAGCTTCTCCGTATCGCTGCTAGCGTGTCTGCTATCCCTGTGGGGGCTATATCGCTCTAACGCGTAATGTCATTTTTCCTGGGTCTCCCCATCAGTGTTTCGGGCTTTCATAACGACTCTTGGAACTCGAGCTTTGGTAACCCGCCTATCTGGATGCATGTAGCGCACAGCCCTGAATGTAAGCTGGTAAGTCCTGAACATTCGAGCATGCTCGGCTGCTGCTCACACAAGTCCCTCGAGCAGTCTTTCGAGCCTGCGCAAGCGATAAGGCTATTGGGACAGCCGGTTGAGTTCACGAAAATGTGTCCAAGATACAGGACTCTGAACGAAGGAAGCCAACCAATTTTGTTTTTGCTATAGACCAGATCTCAATGCGCCGTTGGTGAGAGCCGAACACACGACCTCTGCTATGGACGAAAGTGGCGCTGGTGAACACCCTCAAGGTTCGGTTACAGGCAACATAAATTTCCAAGAATGTAGGTTGGACAGCCGTGTATGCAGCTCAATAGGTAAGAGCACCGGGCTTGATATTTGGAGGTCGTGGGTTCGGCTCCCACCATCGGAGCGTTGTTTTTCCTCCTGTTTTACACCTAATTATCTTTCTTCCTAAAATTATTATAGTACTAAGTCTGATTTGTATGTAAACGAAAATAAATACCCACGCCTTCCTTGGCCTCGCAGACTGTTGGCTTCCTTCTATCGTGTTCATAACCAGACCCTCATTTTCCCGTTTTCAGCATAGACGTACATACCCAAGTAGCACACATTACATGGCCCACAGGGGGCCCGTATGGGCATGTTGGGCTTGGGCAACCACAATAACACCCACGAGGGCCCGCTTTAGGGATCAAGCGGGCAAGCCCAAATTGGGCTTGCCCCTGTTTTTTCCATTTGGGCATTATATAGGCGTGGAAAGGGCTAACTGAGTACATATTCCCGTATCTGGCCCTCAAGGGTCCCGCTTGGGAAATTTTAGGGCCGTTGCAAATGAAACTTGGGCTTTGTGTAGGAAACGCATGGGCTGATCTAACTGGGGCTGTCCACTCAAAAGCCGAATAGGTCCCGCATGGGCCGCGGCGGGGCTAAATACGGGTATGCCCGCACATTGCCTACATGGGACCCTTGAGGGGTACTTGAGGGAAGGTCACACGAAAATCTCGGGCAGCCCAGGAATTTTCTGCATGAATTCCAAATAGGGTTGCCCACCAAAAACCTAGATAATTTCCGCGTGGGCCGTAGCGGGGCAGGCAATTGCTTCTTCCCACTTCTGCCCGCATCGGTCTCTTGCGGGGCAATTTAGGGCAGATGCGATGCAAATGTGGGCCTAAAGCAAATAGATGACGGGCTAGTCCGATTGGGGCTGCCCACGCAAAAACCGAATAGGTCCCGCATGGTTTGCGGCCGGGCTGAAAAGCGACCACACCGCCACGCTGCCCACACGGGTATTTCTTGGGGTACTTGCGGGAAATTGCAATATATATTCGTAGTCCATGCGGTAAAATCAAGATCAGCCCGATTGGGGCAGCCCATGAAATGCCGCAGTGGGCCCCAAATTGGCCGTAGGCGGGCTTACCGCTCTGAAACGTCTCCACCCTATCTTTAAGGCACCATTTTATTTATGTAAATCATGTTATGCCGGCTACTAATTGCCTCTTCTGGAGGTTTCACATAACTGTCCTAAGCATACCTATGCAATGAATAAAGACTATTTATTTTTGCTCTAACAACTACGTTAATTATTCAGTGTCGACAGAAAATATGCAACAGTAACTGTTCCGCTTTACGTGTATGCACTGAACGACCAGCAAATGTTTCCTGCGGCATTACTATTCTACACGCACCACCGAAATAAATATTCAGACCAACATGTTGGGGTTGATGTGAACCAGCCCACATTAGTGTAGTGTTGGGAATAAATTTCTCATGTTACTGAGTGTCGCATACAAGGGAAAAAATAGCGCATAATGTTTCACAATTGATTATTGGAATTTGGGCAGCCCCGAAAATGCCAGATTCAACCCATCAGGGCAGCACGTGGGCCAGCCCAAAACGGACTGGCTTTCGCAAATCCCGCGCCTGTATAATTAAGGTATTGGAGGGATTAATCGACTTAAAAATTAAAACCTTGATCAATGGGATGGCATTGCCTGCACAAATGTGGGACCCATTAATGATTCTGGTGTGCTGCCCACATTCGTCTACCTGGGCTGAATGCGGGCAGCCCTATTTGGGCTGCCCACACGGATACAGATTGGGACCGATAGCGGCAGAATTGGGCAGCCCATACGGGGCCCCTCTGGGTACGTGTTGCAAATCCCGCATAGGGCCCGTATGGGCTGCCCTCACGGGCCCAACGCGGGCCCCCATGTCATAGCCCACTTTGTGCTACTTGGGTATATGCCCAGCGTCCTATATGTAGGACATTGTTTTTTGTATTTCTAGATGGTTATTGTGTAAAAGCTTGCGTCCTCTACCATAGGTTCAAGAGGCTTTATACGTTTACGGCACTAACTAGTAATTGCGCGCGTTAAGGTCCGTCGCTATTATTTGGACGTATAGTTTTCAGATTCGACTCCATCTCGCGATTCTCAAAGAAAACTTATTTTTGCACAAAGGAAACCACCGCGCAAGTCGAGAAATGAGATTTTAAAATGATTGTCAAACTTTACCACACGCAATACGTAGGGAATATGCCTAGTATCCTGCATTGTATAGGATGACTCAAAAGTTAGTGTTGTGAAAAATATCAATATAAGAATGGTTTTGAATTGGGATGCGAAATAGGCCTCATAAAGTACATTTATTTTTTTAATTATTGAGGTTTCGGCGTATATTGGTTAATGGTCTCTTATGCCGGCATCAGTAAATTCGCTCCGAATATGTGATCGGCTAAAGTAAAGAAATCTAATATATTTTGCCGCTTTTATCTAAGTGAAAGTTCGGAAAAGTATTCCTCAAGAGACGAAATGGACGGCTTCTTTAGCGAGGTCTTTGCCGGCGATACTGCAGCCATTTGAAACTAGTTTGAATACAGGGTAATAAACCAGTGTGTTGTCCGACACCAGTTACTCGCTAGTGGGAGTGCAGTTTCGCAAGGCTCGCTATACAGACTCTGAAGGTCTGCGTGCCGTTGGCCTATAATCGTCATATTACCTATGGCCATTAGAGCAAAGGATTCTCCCATAGCCCTTCAATTAATAACCTTGTTCTGTGATAGCTTAACCGTCACCGGTTACCATAGCTGGAAGCAAAAGTTGCGGGATGCGTGCACTCAGCAGCGAATTTATCGAGGTACCGTTTCGCGACCCAGTTGCTGGTATTAATACACCAGCGTGTGAAGAACTCGCGACGCTATTATCTGTAAGCATGTGAGGGGACTATATTCCGCAATTGTTTTCTTCCGATGTGTGTTAATTGGTTTTGCCTGCTTAATAATGAAACTCGTGTAGTTGCACTGTCAATAAGAGGAGACCCTCCTGTAAACGTGTGTGTGGCCGTTTGTATGCGAGTGCCTGCGAGAACAGGGCTGCGCCTATAGCGCTTCGCCTTGCGAAACCATGAGCCGCAGGTCGAGCCATTGGAGGCTTATGACGAGGGTGGATGCATGTCTCGGACGTATGCGGTGACTCGAGCTGTCATACTCTGGAAATGCAGACGACGGTTTCGCTCGCGTTGGTCAAAATGGGGACACTTTTGTGCAATTTTAACAGAGTGCTCAAGCCTCTGAACTGAAATATCGTCAGCGTTTTTAATATTTTGAGGATAGCTGAGCACAAAGTAACATAAAAGTAATGTTGTAAGGTTTGGCGGTTCAAGCTAGATCAGTTTAGAGTTTGGAAACAACTGCAAGTTGGCAGCGCGATAACGTTTGCGTAGTTTTCTGCGTTTGAAATGGCAAACGTGCTGGTTAAACAGCCTTCACTGAAATTGCATTTTTTTTATTGGCTTTACTGAAGGCTACGGATAAGGCTCATCGATCTTTTATCATTTAATGGTGCCAGAAAAGTAGCAACTGAGTTCAGCGAAATGTTTATCGGTAAAGAGAATGGATTTCGAATGAAGTGCAATTTGCTGCCCTTGAGTCGGTCTTTCAAGCTTGCAAACATTAACGCTGCCAGAACAGGAAAATAGGGATGAAAGCGGATGGACGTTCGTTTGCGGTTTCGCAATGGTGGCTCTCGATTTGTGGAAGGATGTGCGCTCTCTCACTTTTAGTGTATCGTATTTTTTTTTTTTTGCTGTTTCTTTCAGCTCTTCTTGCAAATACTCCTTTAACGCACTATAAAATGCTTATTTTATTGTTTCGCCTTCCTAAGGGTTTTTTTTTGTTTTTTACTTTTTGCCTCTATAAAGAAATGGTTGTCCGCGGCGTTACCAGCCGACATTTTCCTTCGTGTGCTTTCGACAGACGTCCGCCGCAGGGATACTGGGAGATGAGTGCCACACTATGTAGGCCACGGTTGAGGTAGCAAATAAGATTGTGCACGAAGGCGGCCTGCCGCGAAGAATGGCCTGGCGACTCAAGGTCAGGTCTTGCTCGCGATCCTACCGGTCGCGCCCACTAGGCATTGGCGTGGCAAGTTTACAAGTTCCAGGGGACCAGACACCCTTCTTCCTTATTTCAGCACAAATTCTTGTGTTCTCACATAAATCTTTCAGTTGCCAGTAGTACCCCGCGCGTTGTTCGTTTTTCTTGTCTTCGTATGTCTGCGGTCGACATATGCAGAGCTATTTAGCACCGCGCGTTCGCAGCATCAGTTCAAGTCATGACAAACGACACTCTCTCCGCCATGTACGTTTGTCACACTTGATAAATTTTGTGTGTGGCACTGGGCTCCTGTGCTGCTGACTGTCACGACGAAGGTTAGCGTACATCGCCAGAAATCAAGCACGTAACGTTTTCGCGCAGTAGACGAGCAAGCGAATGGCCGCACGGCATCAGATCTCTGTACTGCGTCATTATCAGCCGGACTGTACCTACTGCAAGACGAATGGATCTCCCATACTCCCCCAATAAACCTAGACCACTGCGGACTTCTTTTCTGCCGCCCCCTACTACGCTTCTCATCCTTTTGAACTCCATTTGCTACCCTAAGCGACCATCGGTTATCCTCTCTTCGCACTACATGTCCTGCCCATGTCCATTTCTTCTTGATTTCCCCTAGAATGTCATTAACTCGAGTTGCCTAGTCGGCACGCTTCCTATCTCTTAAGTTACATATACCATTTTTCGTTCCATAGCCCTCTACGTTTTCCTCGAATAGAAGCCCTTTCGTTATTCTCCGCCTGTCACCCCATAGTTAAGTACTGGTAAGCGATACCGGTAAGCTGCTAGTCATAATCTGCGAGTACTTTCCAAATGCGCTCCATACTGATCTTATTCTCCTAGTTATTTCCCCTTCCGGATCTACAGTTATTACCTGTCCTCAGTGGACATATATCAGCTTGCTAATTCCAGTGCTTCGCTACGTATTGTAAACTGCTGTTCCTTCACGAGCTGTTGAACGTTCCTTTAGACTTCTGCATATTAGTTTTTAGGTCTTACTTTGAGTTTTCAGTCGAGGTCATCAATCACCCTTTGCAGTTCATGCCTTGAGTTACCTAGCAAGACAATTCTCCATCAACCATTATCCCTAACCGCTCCCATTCCAAGCCTCTCAATACTTCTTCTAAGCAGGCTGTCAATACAGTACTGGAGAGATTGTGTCTCCTTGCCTAACACCTTTCTTTATGGAAATTTTATTTTATGCACAAGTATGGTTGCTCTGCAGCCACTATAGATCTCTTCCAGTAGTTTCACATACGCTTCGTCTACACCCTGATTTTGAAGTGGCTGCATGAATGCCATGGTTTCGACTGGGTCAAATGCTTTTTCGTAATCAATGAATGCTATATTGTTACGTGGTGTTGAAAAGGCCGTAAACAACAAAGGAGAAGACAGGCGAAATCGCACTGAAGTCAACTCTTTATTGGGCTGACATGCGCCCACAAAAGAACTAAATAAACTCTGCTGCGGCGATAGCAACACACGTGCTCTCTGGTTGTCGAACAAAGAATACCCGTCACACCGTTTAACGCTCAATTTAAAGGCTGCTAAGAAACATCGAGAAAACCGCAAATGGCGAATACTAACTAGCACAACCTGGAACATTGCAGAAATACACGCGAGAAGCCGGAATCTTCGAGATGCATCTTGTCACATGTGACCTAGGAACAATAGTTCCTCGCAGGTGAAGTGGCATTTCTCTGGTTTCAACGTTAGCCCTGATGTCTTGATTGCCTCGAGCACTGTCCGAAGCCTTTTAATATGGTCTTCAAAGCTTGAGTAGAAGACAACGACATCATCCAAGTATACCAGACAAATCTACTACTTCAAGCCCGTCAGCATAGTGCCCATTACCCGTTGAAATGTCGCTGGTGTGGAGCAGAGGCCGAATGGCATCACCTTGATCTCAGATGGGTTGTCCGGTACGATGAATGTGGTCTTCTCGCGATCTCTTTCGTCGACCTCAATTTGCCAATAGCCACTCTTCGGGTCCATGTATGTGAAGTATTTAGCGTTGCATAACCGGTTCAGTATGTCGTCGATGCGGGGGTGGGGGTAGACGTCCTTTTTCGTTATACTATTCAAGTGCCGGTTATCAACGCAGAAACGAAGTGTTCCGTCTTTCTTCTTAGCTCTATCTCTCCAGCGTCTGTGTCTTCTGCCGAAATTACTGCACCAACGGCTGCCACGATGATGTCGTCTTTCCTCGTGCTGATACTTTTTTAGCATGTTGATATGGAATATTTTAGTGACATTGCCCAAATCCTCTTCATAGTCGACATCGCCCCTGCTGTTGATGGCCAAAAAAGGCCCCTTCCATTGCATGAGAAGCTTATTGTGCTCAGTGGGAAGAAGAATAAGAACCTGTTCTCCCGGTTTGAGTGAGCATTTGCGGCTCTTGATGTCATAGTATTGGCTATAACGCTCTCCTGCGCACTCCAGCTCTTTGTAGGCAAGTTTATAGGTATTCTCCAGTCTGTCCCGTAGAGCAAGGGCGTACTCGTACGTAGTTCGCAACTCGCCAGGATGGTTGCATTAGTCCAAAGCTCTCTACGTACAGCCAGACGCCCACGCACATTTCGTTCATATAAGAGTTCGAATGGGGAAAAGCTGAGGCTTTCTTGAGGTACTTCCCTGTATGCGAACAGGAGTGGAGCCAGGTAGCGATCCCAATCGGTGGGTCTCTCCTGGCACATTCACTTAAGTGTGCCGTTAAACCACCCGACTAGGCCGTTCGCTATCGGTTAGTAGGGAAGTATGCAGCTGTTTTACTGACAACAAACGGCTAACCTCTTTCATTACTTCGGACGTAAAATTAGTGGCTCTGTCACTGAGGACCTCTTAGGGCACCTCTTCACGGGAAAACATTTCGAAAAGAGCTTCGGCTACCCTTTCGGTCTCGATGCTAGGAAGCGCGACTGCATCAGGGTACCGAGTGGCATAGTCCACCATGGTCAGGATGTACCGATTGTCTTGAGTAGACTTCGGGTTGAGTGGGCCAACCATGTCGATCGCCATCTTCTGAAACGAGGTCTCAATGACGGGAATTTGCACCAAAGGCGCTCGTGAGGTGTGACCCTTCGGATTTGTGCGTTGGCATAGATCGCAAAAGGCAACGAACCGCGTAGCGTCAGCCTGCATTGCGGGCCAGAAGCAGTCTGTCTGCAGCTTCAGGAGAGTTTTCTTCATGCCTTGGTGGTCGTGAAATCGAAAACGGACGCATGCTTGGGAAGTAATTATCAATCGAAATTTGGCGCTTGGTTGTGTACAGGGACGGGTAACCATGGTCTGAACTCGGGACTCTGCGCTGGGAAGTGTCTTCTCTTCACGAGCACTGGTACTTAGTGCAGCCACAGAAATCGACAAACCTTCCTCAAAATGGGTGAGTTTCATGCCACGAGGTAACACGGCTGGCTCTCCCGAATAGTTCACTGTCCACAGCGAGGTGTGGCCTCTAGTGAGTGAAACGATGCAACGGGGCACCAAGACATTCTTCTTTTGCGCAGGTGATTACAGTAGGTTCCACTACGGCGTCAGAATCGTCGCACGAGTGTCTAGATGATACAACGGCAGTAGCACGATATATGTCCTGTCATTTCACAGCCGTAACACACAGGTGGCAGGCGCCGCTGGTCAGCGGTAAAGTGCGTACAAGCTTGGTCAGGGCCGGAATCGTAGCCAGGCCTGCGTTGCTGGCGAACGACTCCACATGTGCCGGTGGTCCTTCGACCCAAGCGCTGCTGGGAAGAGAGTATCGGTTGTTGAAATTGGGTGCAGTGCAAGCTAGAGTTCAAGAAACAGATGGGGTCACGGGTTCTGGCTGTAGTGGGCAACCTTCATATTGGTCATATTGGTCTTCCTCTCGAAAGAGAAATTCCTGATTTCGAAGCAGTTCTTCCTGGACGATCCGGCGTATCAAGCCAGCCTCGGGCGCACCAACATCTACGCTTGCCACGGAAGTAACATTGGCTAGTCGGCTAAATTTATAGGCGATACGACGAAGCTTAACGGTTTCAAAAGTGCGGCAGTGCCTGATCACGTCAGCGTTAGAGTTCAAATGATCTTTGCTGATCAGGAATGTATATACATCTTCAGCGGTGCCTTTCAGCAAATGCCCAACTTTATCTTCTGGCATTCGGGGTTTTACCACTTTGAAAAGTTTCAAAATTTCCTCAATGTATGTGATACAAGTCTCGCTAGGTACTTTGGCTCGCTGGAGCAATGTTTGCTCTGCGCGTTTCTCCTTTGTAGTTCCATATCCGAAGCACTTCTTTATTTTTTCCGTGAAACGGTCTCAGCTAGTCAGTATGTCTTAATGGCTGTCGAACCAGATTAGTGCTGTGTCTTCCAGAAAGAACAGAACAATCGCAATTTTCATAGTGTAGTCCCATCCAATGTACCGGCTCACTCGCTCGTATTGTGTAAGCCACTCATCGATATCCTCGTTGGATTTCCCAGTGAAGCTCACCGTTAGTGGCGTTCGCTGGGCGTTGTCTTCTTGAGCCATATTCAAGGGCAGCGGTGGTAAGCCAGCGAGTCGGCGGCTGCGTCGAAGGTCAGAGGGATCCGTCTTGGGCTAACCCGCATGCTCCACCAAACAGTTACGTACTGCGTACGTAACCAGGCTGTTATTCTTCCAAGGTATACTGCGCACACAAAAACAAGGACTAGAAAGGTACACAAGCGCGGACTAGCGACTAAATTCATATGGAAGGAAACACATCTTATATGCCTTCAAGCGTCATATCTAGACCCATGCGCAGTAGAGAAATCTGCCTTCTTTTTTATAAAGGTGGATTGAACGGCCACTTACACAGTCATCCCCACGCTTACCTATGAAAAACGCCTCGGCAAGTTCACGTGCGGCCTGGTCTCTGCTTCTCTTTAAAATTTTTGTTTTCTTTGGCAAAGGTAGGCATGGGGGGGGGGGCTTGTCGAGTGTAGCTTCCGGATAAGCCCCGCAGTGCAAGGCTAAATTCGATCCTGTCTTAGTCCTCATAGAAAGCTGGTGTTCCCTTAAACGGTCATTTAAACATTTGCTCGTCTGACCGATGTACGCCCTTCCACAGGTTAGGGAAACCTCGTATACAACGCCCGTCCGACAACTAACATATGGGTTGGCATGACGCTTCACGCAGTCTTGCGTACTTTTCTCTTCCTACATGATAAGCGGCCATAATGAGGCCAATTTGCACGGTGTAGAAAGCACCGCCGGCACGTCGTATCTCTTCGCCACATTCTTCAAGTTGTGGGAAACCCTGTCGAGGTAGGGCGGCACCGCAGGCTTTCTTTTCTTTGACCGGTCACCCTCCTGGCACGGTCCGGCTTTCAGCTTCCGTTGGAGCTTCTCTGCCACAGTGGCAATGACAGTAATCAGGAAACCAGATTCACCAATGCATTGGCCTGATTACTGAGGCTCGCATCTACCAGGTGCACGCAAGACTTATCCAAGGCGCCTTGCATACAATAAGATGCGATGGCCCGTTTCACAGTCTTCGAATGTGCCGATCCAAACGGTAACAGGTCTTTCTGGGCCCGTGGTGCCCAGAGCCCGTGGTGGCCTGGTTTTATTCTTTATTTATTTTAAACATTTATTTATTTCAGTAAAACAAGTGCGGCCAAAAAAACCAAACATTTCTAATATCTCCCTTTAAAGTAAAGGTTGCATAGATTTATTTATTAAAACTATTGAACGTCAAAATGTTAGTGTGCAAGCAGCAGGGCTCTAAATGGCAAAAATGGCGTTTTCCGCCTCTATTGAAATACGATTTGTTTTCCGAGATATCTACTGCATATCTTGCAAAACTAAGGTTCATACCTTGGTGTCCAGACATATGCCCACCACGTATAAAAATTTCATTGAAAACAATATATGGTCATGGGACATCAATTACCGTTCTTATCTGAAAACGCCCCCTATATATATATATATATATATATATATATATATATATATATATATATATATATATATATATATATATATATATATATATATATATATATATATATATATATATATATATACATATATATATATATATACACATATATATGGTGGTGGAGCATTGGTTAGGGCGCTCTACTATACTGTGCCAAAGGATACGGATTCGAATCCCAGCCGCGGTAGCTGCTTTTCGATGGAGGCGAAAAGCAAGGTGCCCGAGTGCTGTGCGATATCAGCGCACGTTAAAGATCCCCAGGTGGTCGAAATTACTCCTAGGCCCTCCAATATCGGCTCCCCTTTCTCTCTTTCCACTTTAACTCCCACCTTCCTCCCTTCCCTTACGGCGCGGTCCAGGTGTCCACAGAAACAAGTGTGACAGATACTGGGCATTTCCCTTCCTGTGAACCAATTGTTATTATTAAAAAAGCGACAACTTCGATTTTCATTAAAAAAAAAAACCATCTTCTATTTCTTTTTTAAATCGCCCTAAAGAACCCTCAGTACCTCAGAATAATTAAGGACAAAAAGGTGCTGCATTATGTTGTTTAAAATTATAAAAATTTATACAGAACTTAGAGCTTTTACTGAAAATTATCAATATTTAGCCCTACATTCTAGCGCTATCCAACATGTTATTGGCATTGAAACTTTGTCTCGGTATTAGACAGATATTGGTCTTTATTTCTGCAAAATGCTCTAGCTCTGGAGTTGTCTGTTCATTCTCCATATTACTCGAAATTGGCCAAAAGTAAAAAATATAATAAAATGGACATTTTTTATTCGATTAAGAAAAAATCTGCTTATTAGATTTTCATTTAAGCCACCTAAAACCAATACTAAGTTTTAATAAAATCAGACACCTAAAAGTATTGCATTATATAAAATAAAAATATAAAAGTAAATATACAACTGAGCGGATTGTTTTATAATATAGAATTGCTAAGATGTTCCCCTTAAGGAGTAGGTGTCCGAAATTTGATTCATTATTTGCTGAATTTTGTTACGTTTAATCTCATGCAATGTGAAAAACCTTCTTGGTGACCATGAAGAAGTTTTCTGCTTGTTGTCCGCGTTGATAATAGCTTAAAATGGAATAACTTCTTGATTTCTTGCCATTTCATGGGAAAACGCAAGTGACGGTTTACTCTGTCCTGTAATCTTTTTTTATGGTGTGACGCAGTGGTATTCAATTCAGCTCTTAATTTTATTATTTCATGTATCGGTCTAGAAGAACGTCAATTTGGGTTAGATGGCGCATTCTCTTTGAGAGCGCTAAGAAGTGACAAACATGAGAGTGAACGACGCAGGACGTGCGCTATCCTGCGTCCAGCTGCGTCGTTCTCTCCTTTGTTTGCCACTTCTTAGCGCTATTATTTTTAGTCCCGAACAATGTATCGGTCACATTAAAAATTGACGTTAATGTGTTTTTGAAGAAGATTTTCCTCAAGTGCACTTACGTACTATATGATAAGCAGAATGCTCTGCAGAATGATAGCTTTGGTGGAATTGTATACGTCTTTGCGCCTTCCGCACGAATGTGTAGAAGTGGATAGTGTTCTTGTCGACAGAGCTATCTAGGCTACGCGAGTCGAAGCAACGCGAAGTGAACCCATCGCCAACCTAACCTGCAAAGTCTCAAGCTAAACGCCAGTCCCGAGGCTCTGCAGGTTAGGTGGATGGCGGGTTCGTTTCGTGTTGTCTCGCCTCGCGTAGCCGATAGCTCTGTCGGCAAAAACATTCGCCACCTCGACTCATTCGTGTGGTGTGTCTGTGAAATCTTTTTTGGAACCATTGACATTTTATTTGCAATCGACTTTTGTTGAGTGGGAAAGAACTGTGTACTCAAAAGGCTGGTGTGTGCGTAGGATCGAAAGTAGCTCCAGTGCTAAGCAACATTTTTTTTTTTTGTGCGTCATGTAGATAGGGCGATAAAAACGAAGTTAAGCGAATGCGCAAAACAAGTCTTCAGGTATGTTGATGAGTATTTAATATTTGTTGCTGTTGGGGATTTTAAAGGCTATGTGGAAGAAATTTTGAGGATTTTGAGAGTTGCGGGCAAGGCTTAAAATTTACTTTCGAAGTCCCGGAAAACAAGAAGCTACATATCTTAGACGTATGATTGGTTTTGAGCCACGATCACGTTGCTGGTCTTTTCGTCAGCGCTCAGAGAAGCCCTTGCTTAGTTATCGCTCAGTGCATTCAAAAGTAGTTAAATGTGGAATAGCCGTCGCATGTTTAGGGTCAGCACTTTCAAAATCCTGTGTGCACGGAATGAAATATAGTTTTCGTCAGTAGGTTCAGAGGTTAAAATAAGCAGCTTTTCCGGAAGAGGTAATCATGCTTGCACGTAATAAAACCTTGAAGTTAAGTATTTTAGGAATTGCCTTCCACCAGAGCCATCCGGTATGAAGAGGTATGCGGCTATCTCATACGCTCATCAGTTGTCCCATAAATTAAAGAAGGTAGGCGCCAGATATGGTATCCAAGTGTTGTTCTCAGCCCCGAAAAAAAAAAGTTTTAAAAGTTTGTGCCATAGTCGATAGAAGAGAAAAAGCTGGTAGTAGAGCCTGCAAGATAAATCGCCAGAATAAGTTCGTGCCATGTGTTGAAAGGGTAGTGTATGATGTTGAATTTTCTTGCGGTAAAAGATACATCAGGCAGACCGGAAATTGAGTAAATACCCGTCTACACCACCATAATACGTCCCTAAAATGTCCCCCGTCGTCTAGTCTTGCGTTGCATTACAGGGACTGTCCCTGATTCCCCTGATACTAAATTATGCATACCTATTTTCAAAGAAGCCAAAGCTATTTGCAGGCGTAAGGAAAAATTAACACGAGAACTTTTGAGGCCTATAATGCCCATGTGAATAGAAACGTGTGTAAGCACACCTTCAGTGCTGCTTCAGGACTGTGAAATTCAATATCTAGACTGCCATGATTAGAAATGGTTGGGGGAAGGGGAGGGGCGCATGCGTTTTGGTTGTTGGAGAGTGTATTATTATGTGTGTTTTTCAATAAGCCTTCAGTTGTTAGTCAGAGCTTATCCCTTTTCTTCTCTCCTGTCTATCTTCGCGGCATTGTTCTTTAGCTGTTCAGTGAGTAAACTGGTGCGCGGACACAATAGGGGTTTCTGGTAAATGATGATACAAAACGAAAAAAACAAACAAATGTGCAACAGGACTGAAAAAACTAAGCAGAAGAGGATACACAAACCTTCTATCACCAGTTCAGGATAACGCAAAGCCTGAGAACCAGAGAATCAAGCAAATAACGTCGTCAAGAATGTTTAGATGTTAGAAACTTGCAAATAAATGGATACATGAACAGAAACGCTGAAACACGTAGAATATATGTCTAAAAGGAAAACAGCTAAAATACATGCCGACACATTCGTACACACCACGCGCGCATTCCCACATGAGTGCACCGCACTCACATCTCGCGCTGACACCCACACTACCACTGCCCCTGTAGCTCTCAGCCCAGTTGACAACTACGCACTTAAAAGGACCTAAAACATACAAACTCACAAAGGAACTTCAAAGCAGAGACAGAGGCGCGGGCATGTGCAGTGGCTTATTTTCAAAGAAATGCGGAGGTGTTCCCGGTTCCACCCGTTGAGATCGGACAACCTGCTGCGGAACCGAACGAGCACGCAAGCGTGCTATGAACAATAGGCGCGCGCTCCATTTCGGCGGCAAAACCCGAGGGCCCTCACACAGAAACAAACATGTGAATGAAAATGGCGCTCACGCACATAGGGTACAAGAAAGGAATGACTGCATTTAAAATAAAGGGGTTTCAGAACCACCTTAGTGTTGTAGCCTCAGATGGATGCCACCTTTCTATACGTGGATAGATGCCGCCTTTCCATATAAAGTTCGTCAGTCATATGTCTGCCCTTCAGTGATGCTCCGAAAAGGGCACATTACATCCATCTTTTTATGCAAGAGTTAGTATATTGTCTAGCGAAGAGAGCAAAATAATAATAATAATAATAATAATAATAATAATAATAATAATAATAATAATAATAATAATAATAATAATAATAATAATAATAATAATAATAATAATAATAATAATAATAATAATAATAATAATAATAATAAAAAGTTGATTGCACCGGTATTACTACGATTTTCCGTCGTATTGCTTTCCTCCGTTTTAGGGCGTATCGTATAGCAATATCAGAAATAATGTTTTATTAACTAAAATACAATGACTTCGCGGGGTGGCTTCTCATCGAGGAATTCATCTCTGGTCGCCACTCGGCTCACCTGCTTCCTAGCTTGCTTTTGCAATAAGCCCTTCTGAAGCCTCCTCTCTCATTTACCCCGCCGGGGTAGCGCAGTGGTTACGGCGCTCGACCGTTGTTCCCAAGGATGTAGGATCGAATACCGGCCTCGGCGGCCGCATTTCGGTGGAGGCGAAAAGCAAGGCGCCCGTGTGCTGTGCGATGTCAGTGCACGTTAAAGTACCGCAGGTGGTTGAAATTTCCGGAGCCCTCCACTACGGCGTCTCTCATAGCCTGAGTCGCTTTGGGACGTTCAACCCCACAAACCAAATCAAACCATCTCTCATGCGATTTTCCCCGAGCAATGCATTCGTGACTAGATTTTGGGGTTCCCTCTTTTCTGCTATTTCAGTTCTTTTTCCTTTTTTTCCCAGTAAGTCGACACATCCACATAGCTCAGGAAATTCTTAGTCGTTGCGCAGACTTTCCATGCTTGACGAACCCGCTCGAATTGGCGGCGCGATGCTTTTTGACTTTCGGAGGCTTTTGCAGCCGTTGTCTGGTCCCATTCATTTGCCGCGCAGCACCCTCCCCCTTATACGTGTCAAACATAAACACGCAAGCAAGCATGAACACAAACACACACACCAAAAAAAAAAAAAAAACTGATTGA
This sequence comes from Amblyomma maculatum, assembly GCF_055883805.1. Taxonomy (NCBI): domain Eukaryota; kingdom Metazoa; phylum Arthropoda; class Arachnida; order Ixodida; family Ixodidae; genus Amblyomma; species Amblyomma maculatum. The sequence continues at coordinate 134,738,385 of NC_139344.1, forward strand.
TTTATAGGAAGGGAAAAGCGTGGTAACTGTCTCACTTGTTTTCTGTGGACACCTGAACCGCGCCGTAAGGGAAGGGAGGAAGGTGGGAGTGAAAGTTGATAGAGAGAAAGAGGAGCCGTAGTGGACGGCTACGGAGTAATTTCGACCACCTGGGGATCTTTAACTTGCTCTGACATCGCACAGCACACGGACGCCTCTTCGTTTCACCTCAAACCGTTCTTGTACGTGCACGTTGGTAACCAAAAGAGCTTACATGACAAGCATTACGAAACGCGTTTTGCCGGCTGTTGTCGCTGTGGCAAACTTTATAAAACGTTTGACTTCACAAGCCGACCTCACTAAGTTCCGATCTCACTCACCCTCAAACTCACGCATGAGGTTCTAATCTGATTTGCCGACCTCACTAAAAATATTTTGAGCTGTGGCCGACCGCGCCTCAACCTCTCCTCACTCTGCGAAACTGAGGTCGTTTTGAGGTTGAGGTTGACCTCATGAGGTCAAAACCTCATGACGTTGCCCATCTCTGGTGTGGATGTGATCGACAGCAGAGTACCCTTTCCGATAACATGTTAGATCTTTCGGTCGTTTGAAGTCTAAGGTTTCCCTTATTCTATTAGCGATTACCTCTGTAAATACCTTGTACATAACTGATAGTAAACTTATTGGTCTAATTTTTTCAAGTCCTTCGCGTCCCCTTTCTTAGGAATTAAGATAATGTTAGCGTTCGATGTATACTATATTAATAGAGCGTCATCGTGATTTATGTTGCTGATTTATATTCCCATCCCAACATGGTAAAAATGAGCTTTTACCCCAACTGCTGACATGTGAACTTGACTTCTTAACGCCTGAAAGATTAACTGTGAAGCGCGCTCATCGCAGTTTTTCATCGAGGCGCAACGAAATGTCTCGCACTTAAAAACGCGCCGTATTATGTAATCATCCCAAAGTGAGGGCTTCGGTTATGTGGTACATTCTTTTTTTTTTTCCTTTTTATTGGGAGCATTCATTCCCCTGTCCTTTTCTTTCTTTTGCTCTTGTGTGGTCCCCTTTAGGCTTCATGACGTTATGTAAATCGAAGGCACTTATCACCTCTGTGCTCTTTATTGGGCTGTGCATTGAACCAAATCGCTTTAATATAGCTCTACTGAACCGTTTGATGAGCACTAAGAAAGTGAATGAAGCGGACAGCGGTCGTTTCGATAACCAAACATTACAACTGAAGTCTTCTCCCAACATTTTTGCGCATAGGACGAATTTGCTCGGTTTCCGATTTCACCATATCCAAAAAATTTTGGACCAGCAAAGTTTTCGACGGCACGTTTTTTATGAGTGCAATTTTCGCATATCATTGCATTGCACGACGGGCCACCTTGATCCCTACCATGAAGCGTGCTTTTCTGCGTCGGCGCGATAAGTAATAGAGGTGGTGATCTTTGCTGCGGAGTCCCCTCTGTCGCTGCAGCCAGTAGTAGAGCAGCCAAATACCGCACAAAAAAATCTCAGGCTTGAAAAGCATCCGCGAGAAAAGGAGGCGTGTCGTTACTCAAAGCGTTGTCGCCGAGAGCGAACAGTCCATGCTATGCGCCACCTCTGTGCGGCGCGAGATAATATCGCTGCTTGGCGGCCGCTTCTGTCGCCAAAGCCATGGTCCATTTAATCTTCTGGCAGGTAGTGCCCAGACGCATAGGTAGGGTGACAAACTGCCGCCATATTCCACGAGAGCTTGAAAGGGTAAGATAATAGAATGCAGGGGCTTCTGCAGAACATTTATCGGAATGGATTTCTGCAGCAGTGAAATCGGGCGTTCTTTTGTGTATGTGATTTTTTTCCCTTGACTGAATGCAGGCTTCATTTACGCACCCATGTTATCAATCTCGAAATGCGCAGTTCTTCCTCTCATTTGAAATTTGTCTCCTTAATCACTTACTGGGGCTGCGCACTATCAGAGTAATCTCACGCAGCGTTCGGACCAGCACGGCTTCCCCGCCGAGCATTTCACGGCCGATAACTGCATCCACCTCTAACCCCCCCCCCCCCCCCCCCCCCCCTCCCCGATTTTGATCCGATCAAGGCACGCTGAGGTGCACGATCGAATACCGTACGCCACCAGACCTGAGCAGCGGTAATGAACTGCCCACATGTGGTAGTAAACTTTGTCGTTTTGCTCGTGTCGGGGCGGACGCGGCGGTTATCAATAATTTACCGCCTCTCTGTCGCGCCATCCTCCGCCTCAGTTTTGTCTCGGATAGAGAGGGCCTCGGCTGCGCAGCGCCGACTGTCGTGGCAATCACGCGAGTCTAGGGGCTCCACCCTCGTTCGGGTGGGAGCGGCGCGTGCGCAGTGGCCGCTGGGCGTACGGAATCGCGTTCCGGGAAGCGAAGGCAAGGGGGTTACGGCCCCGAAACACGCTCATTTCTCCCCTGGCAGATTCCACGCCCTAGCGCAGCTTTCTCGGAACGCCAAAGCCTTCCCGAAGGGCGGCGCGCAACGACCACAGGTGAACAGCGTCCCGCTGTGCCACGATGCCGCTGCGCAAGAGTCTGAGTCCGCGCTCGGCTGTGCATCGCACGCCGAGAGGTCAGGTATAGCTTCAGGTCGTAGTTTCACCCTTTCTTCCTGCCAAACTGGTCGCGGTTTGACTGGCATTTGTAAGAACCTTCTTCGATCTGTCGGAAGAGTGCTCCAAGCTCAGTTTACGAGGTAAGTACTCAGAGCAGCAGTTCTTGGAGTTATTACTCTCAGGTTGTGAAATGGTCATTAGGCCGCAGCATATGGTGATAGAATAGGCAGAGTTGCATGGTTTCGCTTTTGTGGCGCTACAGGTAGCCTTTGTAGTAGGGCACAACTGAAGTGGCCTATGTGTTTATCATCTCTCAGCTGCTGGGATCGTTCACTGTGTTTTGTTTCCTCTTCGAATTTCTCCTGAAAAAAGAATCGAACAAACAAACGCATGTTCTGTGTTTGAACAAGTTTTGTTTGATCATAATTAGGCTCTTTTTGCCTAAATCCACGTCATTGAACTGTCTGTGTCTTAAGAATAAATTTAGGATTTTCATCATTGTAGGCATTTGCGGTTGTTATGAGTTTTATGAACGTCGTTAAAAGCAATTTAGTAACAACGCGATAGCATTCGATAAAAGATCGCCGCACGTCTTCTCTCCCCTTCACTCTCCTCCACGAAGGGAAAGAAAGCAGGAAAAGGCCCTCACTTGCGCTTAGTTCGGTGCGAGTAACCTTGCTCGACGACATGCCAAGAGTAAGGTGGCGGTCTCTTGCAATAAAGTCCCTATCATGAGGTCTTTTTCTCAGTGCTATGTTAAGCAGCACGCTACTTGACACGTGCTGGTGTCCTGTTCTAAGAGCTCATAAGCTTCTTTAGATGGCAAGGTAAGGGAAGTCGAGCGAATGAACAATGCTTCTTCCGTCGATGAAACATCGCCTTATTGCCTACGACACGCAGTTAGTTTCGGAGGTGCGCAGGACTTTACAATTGTCAAGTTTTCCGGAACGACACTGAACTTGCACATTGGATAGAAATATTGTACGACGAGAGTGTATTCAGGATGGAACTTGCAGTGCGTTTGATAAGTTGGCCTTTCACAGCATCAAAAGAGGTCCCTCAAAATCATGCCTACCTTAAATCAAACTTCTTTGGTTTAAACCACGTGTTGTCTGAGCGATATCTGCACACATCCCATGCAGTGTTCTTTCCGAGTATACTTGTATTAGGAATGGTAAAATTATTGCTTTTTTTTTAAATCATGACTGCCGAAGCAGCAAGAAAGGTAAAAAAAAAAAATGATGGCTATTGTCTAAAACAGGTACACATAAACCCTGATGTACTTATGATTGCATAGAAGCACTGCTGCTCGTGGCTCTAGGCTTGGAGGTAAATTTTAAATTGTGACCTATCATGTAGCCCCGTCGCTTGAGAGTTAGTACAGGGGATTGCATGGTGCTCGGTTCGACACGGAAGTTGGCTCTATCTGCAGTGCAAAGCAAGATCTGACATCATGCGTACAGTGCTTGATTTTTTTTATATTTCGCGCATGCTCTTGGCTGCAATCGGCATGGCTTTCTGCATGCCTGACAGCAATGGACATGATGCGAGGCATTTCCTCTTTATTGATCTAAATCACCTCAGTGCAGCTGACAGAACAGATGGGCACGTTTTATGGATAGTGATGTTCAAGAACTGTTCTTAAAGGTGAAGGGCAAAGTACGCACTAATGCGGAGCTGGGCCATTTGGTTTCTGTTGTACGACATTGGGAAGAAAAACGGAGACGAAGACGTAGGAAACAGGACAGGCGCACAGCAATATAAGAGCGCAACAAAACGGGACAAAGAGTAGAAGAGGACAGCAACAGCGCTGAACTTACAAGTGATTTAATGAATGAAAGGAAGACATGATATATATATATATATATATATATATATATATATATATATATATATATATATATATATATATATATATATATATATACACACACTTGATGGATGCACATGCGCGTAGTCAAATTTTATGTGAAAAGATATATAAAAACATGTAAAAAACGCTCCATCACACACACGTGTTGAACCTGCCGACACACTGTCCATTGTGCAGCACTGTCATCTCTATTACTGTCAACGCTACAGATGTTTTACTTATACAAACATTTTGATTCCTGTTAATATGGAAGGCCTCGGCGATTTCCCTAGTAGTGTGGTCATTGTGAAGAAATAATAAATCAGTGTTGACAAAGAAAGGTGCACATTTACACGCATTGCTATGTTTTGCCAAGTTAATTTCATTCTTTTTTAATGACTGTGCATGTTTCATCAGCCTGATGTTAATGGAACGGCCCGTCTGCCCAATAACGTACGGCCACAATACAATGGAATTTGATACATGACGCCTATCCTGCAACTAATGAAACTATTGGCGTGATTGACCTGGCATGTGTACTTGCTTTTGGTGCCCTCCATCTTTCTTTGAACTGCTGTCCCTACCTTGCCAATCTTATTAGGGGCGGAAAACAACATCTGAACATCTGTACGCCATATTTTGCCCCTACTTTTTTAAAACGTTGCGACAATGCATGTATATAAGGCACGACTGCGATTTTCTTTCTTTCTGCATTTTTTCCTTCTATCTGCCCGGAACGTTTCAGAGCTCGCAGAACCTAATCGGCACTAGCTACAAGCACTGCATCTGGATAACCAGCCTCCCTACGTATATTGGCTTGGATTTTAAGGCTGTTAAACATTTGATGAGCACAACATTTTTTGACAGCCATGCCAAAACAGCCTGTTACTATTCCGGATTTAACAAGTCTGGAATGAAAAGACTTGTATTTAAAAGAGGCTTTGCTCTCCTAGGGGAGTACTGCCCACACATATGATTCACATTGAAGGCCAACAACAACAGCAACAAAAAAGAAGCGGCCAAACCCGAGCTTTCTGAGAGTCAGAGCATCCGATCGTATAACTCGTTTTCTACGCTGTCGCGAAGGCTCCTGGCTCAAACCAAACGGAAAGTGCTCCAAAATGTTTTTATCGAACGTAACGTTGCTATAAAATAGCCGGAAAACAGGAATTTTTGGAGCCTTGGTATTTATTTATGTAGTCTAAATAACTCATGCATACAGTGCTTGATTTGATGCCCCTGCGGAGTCTTTGTCGAACAAAGGCGCTATATGTGAATAGTTTTACAAAAGGGTAAAACTATTCACATATAGCACCTTTGTTAAGAGGGGCTGAAAGTTGAGGCGTAAATGGCCGAGAACACGGTTAGCCTGATTGGTAAGTTTTTAGTGCGTAGCACTACTAGCTGCAATCCCGGGTTTCGCCGATGTCTGTCCGAAGCCGCGGGTCCACTGTCGCGGGGAGATTCCGAAGGGGCAGCCAAGTTTATTTATGATGGTCGCGCAGGCGGCCGCACTTCGGAAGTGATATAGGAACACATGGAAACGGGCGACGCCGTCGGTTTGGTCCGTTCCGAGGTTCCGATTAACGGAAAAGTCCCGCTTCGACCTTGCCGCGAAGGAGGAGAGCCAGAGCAGTTAAAAAGCACAACGTAAGCGCAGTGGTTGTGGGTTTGGTGCTAACTGCTCTGTCTCTCGGTTTGAGGGGAAAGGGCGCGGAGGCCATAAATCGCGGCGAAGCACGGGCTGGGGAGAATGCGCGGCAGAGGGAGCTGCTATCGATGTCTTCTCGGGAAGACTCCTTGAAACCGCCGCCCGCGCGCAACCGACCAAGGGCAGCGATCGGAATATTCGGGCCTTAGGTTTGTGTGTTGTTTGTTTTGGAAGCGCAACCGTCGGCGCTGTTTGTCTTTGTGACTGCTGGCCACCTCTTGCGTGAGCATAGGGAAGATATTGGAGAGAGTGTAAATTGAAGATGTGTGTGGTAATGCATGAAAGGTATAACGGTGATAAGCGGTTCTACGCACCAACTTCGTATTTGATTAACTACTCAAATCGGCCATATTTTTTTTAGTTGAGATGCCCTTGAAAGGTCAGAAGATAAATTAATTCCCATGTACGTGCAAATGGGTACTGAGCTGATTTCAGAATCAAAGAGTGCATTTCTACATTATCTAAAACTGCCAGGGATGAAAGGAGACAAGATATTTTTTTTTGTATTTAAAGGCATTAGCCATTTTTAGCTCCAGACTTAGATGTAATACAGATCGGACTGAAAAGCCATAACATCGGTCATTTTGTTAACAGGTGATAAATCATACAATCATCTGCGAATAAGCGAATATTTAAATACGTTAGGGGATAGGTCGTTAGTATAATAAAGTGGAACGAGAACAGTGAGCTGTGGTACGCTTTTTATAAATTGGATATAGCGGGGAGAGGAGGGAGGAGGGATAGCAACTGTACGCGATAATGAATTGATAACGGTTATTTAAAAAATTGCACATTTGATATAAAACAAAGTGGTTGAGAAATAATGAAAGCTTTAGAACTAGACGTTTGTAGGGCGTTTTATCGAATGCTTAAAGCCCCAAAACTAGGTTTCGATGGGGTGTTAGTATCGAAGTTGCCTGGAACCCATGTCATTGATTAAGAGGGAAAACTGGGTGTCACATGAAAGGCTTTTCGAAAACCTGGATAGTTATGATGAAAGACACAACAGCCAAAAGAAATTTTATAACGTGTAAAAATTGCGCGCTGCATTGATTTTGCTCATACTCTTGTGAGCAATAAGACGCGGAAATTCTTGGGTGGAAACGATCTCTTTTCTAAAGGATGGGGGGGGGGGGGGGGGGGGGGGGGGTTGACTGGAAGGACCAGTTGCCAACTTTCTAGTCTTAGGGAAGATGTCAGGTGAGAGCGACTGCTGAAAAATGCCAGATAAAATGACACTGCTTTTCAATACTTCAGTTTTATTTCATCTGCGCCAGGTTAAGAAATTCTCTTTAATGGATAGATGGGTTTGCCAATGCCGCTAGCTTCTTACGTTATAACAGGCAAAGGTAAGCAATCACAGAAAGGAATGAAGGTAGTTTATTTTCGGGTTTTATGGTGCACGCGGAGCAGAGAGCAGAGTTAAGAATATTTGAGACATCCTTTTCAAGGGTGGCAACAATATGGGCCTTATTTAAAGACGGTATTCTGAAGGATTTAGGGCTAATTCTTCAAACTGTTTGAGATCAATGCGTAATTCTGAACCCCCATGCTAAGTAACGTCAAAGCAAAAAAAATTAACATTTAGTTTTACTAGCAAGGATTTGATCTCCTTCGCTGCGATACTCTCCTCATGTGCTTGGTATAATATACTCGTCTGTCGGGTCAGAACTGTCGCTTTTTCGTGGTTAGGACGTTTCAATGTTACGTTGAACCATTGTGATTGTGATCACTCAGTTAGTGTGATGTCAAGGATGTATGCTTGTATTAAATCGAGCATATTGTTTCTGAAGAGAAGTAAATTATTTTCAACATCGCGTAGTGAAAAGACAGAAACGTGCTACCAAAGTCAGATCTTTCATTAACATCGGTGTAGTTGAGTGTACCATGAAAATTATTTTCTTTTTTATATTTGTGAATGCCATTAGATGCAGATTGATTGATAATGGAAAAAGCGCGAAAGTACACGAAGGACGGAAGGAAGTAGATTGATTGAGACATGAATTACGACGTGATAATTTTACCCGAGCGGGTGAGTGAGTATAATATAAAGTGATTTGGGTATCATTTGAGCAGAAAGAATTGATGCTAGACAAGTGGTCAGTCTGGATACAAGCTGCGACAATTTTCGCATTAGGCATTAGTTTACAAGGTCAATTTTGGATGCTGCACTTGGATTTCTTCATATAAATCAGACGAAAACATTCCGGAAAGAACAAACGAACCGCGAGATAATGAACTGCTCACGGTTCACCGCCTGGCGGCTGACAACCAAGGCCGAAAATTATTTGATGGTAAGATGCGTTGAAAGAAACAAATACTATTTCCGCAGGTGGTTGGGACGTCGATAACAATGAACTCCACTTAGTGGCGTGCGGCTAAAGAAACCCTGCCTCTAGTTCATGCGATGATAAGGAAGGGTGTCGAAGTTGGGAGAAAAAAAAAAAAAAACGAAAGCTCGCTAACTGTTATCAACGCGCTTAGCCAGACATCAGTTAAAAGAACTATATTTCACTCGGACGCCTTGGTAAGGTAATGCATCGGGTCACGTTTTGGCACGATGGTACTGGCATCAGTATAAGAAGGGATGCAGTGGTGTGGTTTCTATTACGATGCGCTGGAGTATGACGAGCAAGCTAAGGGTTAAGCGGGAGAAATTCTTGTGCAGCATGGTCGCAAAATGCGCGTGGCACCATCAAAAAACGAATTACTTGAAAGGTGGCTTATTTAATTGTTTTGAACTTTCACGGATTCAAGCATTCTTTTTTTGTGCGAGTTGAGTTTTTGAGAAAAACTCTTGTCATAAAGTGCAGCCTGAGACTGTCAGTTTCCTTGCATTTGATAAAACTTTCCCTTTGTCTTTGAAACGAGGCAATGCAGACAAAATAGATCTATTTTTGTTGGAATCGACTTCTCTGGGCTACTGTGTCGAGGTCGCTTGCTTGGAAAAGTACGTCAAGCTCGGAGCGGCACTCAAGTATTCCACTTTCACAGTGCGACCGGGAAGTTTTGTCACTGCCTTTCAAGCCGGAGAACGCGAAGTTTGATTGGCGAGTGTAATCCTCGAAATTCTGGCTAACAGACTGGCAATTTTCTGGCTGTTTTGATATGTGCGTGCGTGCGCGTCTTCGAAGTAGTTTTTTATGGACCGTAAGGAGCATTTATTTTCTATTTACGTTATATCAGCAAGCGCTCTTTTGTTTTAGTTCAGTTTCGAACAAATTGGCTGGGGCCCATGTGATAGGTTGGTTAGTCCAAATTGCTGTTCAAGCAAAATAAACATATGAGAGCTGAAGAGGAACAAGTGTTAGGATTGGGATTTTCTTCGATAACGTCAGCAGGCAACAGTACACTCTTAATCTGCTTCCATAAACTCGTTAAAAAGCTCCAATTATAAGTGGAACATCTACTGATATAAATCGAAGTTCTACTTATAACTGGTGCATTTTGACACGTATGTGGAACCAGGTTAAGAGCGTAAAGTATGAACAGCATGAACACAATCGCAAGCACAGAAAGCACAGTAGCTGGGGCTCGACAGCGCAACCAACGCCTTATTCCAAGTGCACGAAGCAAATAAATAATAGGAACTATGAACCCTCTTGAGAGGCGGGCTTTTCATTCTTCGGCGCAGTGCGTCATGACCACGGTAGAGGCGAGGGCAAGGAATACGGAGGAGAGGGTCGAGGCCGCTACGAGGCATTGGCTCGATGCAGTGTAGGTGACACGTGTATGCCGGTTTGAAAGTTTGTCTGCCGCATAACGGAAAACGACGAACTATGGCTACGTAGTACAGGACGGCATACAGACTTAGTCTTTTCGGCGAGAGCTCAGCGATCCGCAGGATCCCTGAAGGCAGGTCAACAGGAGGAACTGCAGAAACGGCATTGGTGAGTGCGATAAGTGTCTATGAGGAGGATGCCTCGCCCATCCTGGCGGCGCCGTGAATGAGCGGCGCTTTGTTGGGTTCGGCTAAAAACTTCTCTTCAAATCTGGCGCCACGGCTAGATTTCACGTGCAGAAACAAACACCACAAACAATTCACAGATGATGAATGAGATTTGTGAGGCATATACACGTGAGTGTTAATTTTCTACAGCATGTTGCGTGATTATGTTATCGCCTGTGTAAAGGAAGGTGACTTACACCAAATGGGATACCCTGTAGCTGTCCACATTTCATTTTTTGATGCTCTGCAGCCGTGCAAATTTGATTCAGGTGATGGTTTCGAGCTCAGTGTATAAGTCATCATAGCCTTATAGTGATCCCCAGGCGTGCCTTGAGCTACATGGCAGTGTCTAACAGCAACGTCCGGTTTCAGGTATCAAGCATCTGAGCGTATGCCGCCAACTGATGGCAATGCCATTGTATTTGTATTCGCGCTGGTCGTCTGCACGTTTGATCGCTAGTGATCGCCGTTAAAGGCGTCACAGGATACAGCGCAAAAGCGCAGATAACACACCTTGGCGTGCGCTGCCGCGAAAGTTTTGCAAGTTGGAACTTTGACACGGGGCGGATATTTTTTTCACCAACTTTTTTTTTTTTTTTTTCTCGAAAAGTTTGCCACAAGGCATAAGTTGAGAAAGGGGGAATGGGATGCAGGCGATAGAAAGCTAAAAGGAGTGAACTCCAGTTGCGCTTATGTATTCGCAGAGGTTGGCAGTGTAGCGATTGTCCATTGTCTACTTCTCATAATCGCAATTGCGATTTCACCGCAGGCCCACCTTCATGAGTATCCGTTGTCTAATGTGAGTCGTTGAAGGACACGTCCACAACAAGTGACGCACATCGCAGACCTCAGGTGCAGTGTCACAGTGAGGGCACCTGTCAGTCACTGGCAGATCTTTATCCCACCAACGATGTCGTACAGATGGGGTCAGAGCCGCCCCTGCCTGAATCCGGTGCACTGTTACCTCCTCCTGCCGAGTAAGGTTACGGGGGAGAGGGTGCGAACACGCATGAATGAGAGCGCGTGTTCGCTGGCGCAGAACTTGAGAATCGGAAACGTGGGACAGGAACGGATCTGGGGGAAGAGGAGAAGGTGGTGGACCGCCTGATGTGTTTATGTGCGTCATAGCATCCGTTTGAATATTATGTGGATCGCGAGCATGGTCGCGAATCCAGTGTATGCGCACAGGACATGGGTACTTTGAACAGAGCAAATGAATGGACTGTGTTATTTGGAATGTGCCTCGAACGGCCTTAAGCTGTTTAAGGGCAGTGAGAGAGTCTGTGTAAAGATGAACTGCATTGAATGTAGGAACTGGCGGAAGGGAATATGTGGCATTGTAAATGGCTTGAAGTTCCAGAGCCAGAGGGGTGCACGTATCCGCGGTATATGTCACGTGAGTGTTGAGATGCGGATGAGAGGGACTATACACAGAAGTAACTCCTCGCTCTGCAGTATGTGATGCATCGGTATATTATATGCACCCTTCAGGCAGATGTGCGGATGATACCGACGGGTAAACAGTGGGGTGATTGTCCGTGAGCTGGCAGTACGACCATGGAGGTAGTGTCTTTAAACGATGGAGTTGCAAAGACTGTTTGCGAGCTCTGTTTGCCATCCGCTGATCAATGAGTTCACTGAGCGTATTTAGCTGGGCGTATTCCAGAAGTACTGGTATGGGTGTTAGGCGGGGAAGACATGTTATTGCACGCATAGCCTCACGATTGATAGCCTCAAGGGAGTCCCACTGTCTGCGGGTGAGACGCTGAAACTGTGCCTGGTAGATTATACGCGGCGGGAGGACAGAGCGAACAAGCTGGCGGGCCGTGTGAGCACGCGCGCCGCCAGAGCGCATAGCTATGCGACGAATCAGACCTAGAGTAGCGTCAGCGGACTTACGGATGGCTGTCAGCCATGGGGTGCCAGTCCCAGAGGAATGAAGAAGAAGACCAAGAATGCGAACGGTTTGTGCCTGAGGAATCGGGGTATTATCTATAATAAAATTTATAGTGGGAGCTTTCCGTAAGCCAGCTTTATTTTCAATGCGAATGAAACAGGATTTTGTATGCGAAAGAGTTAGACCCAAAGGAGGGAGGCGAAATGTCAATACATCCAGCGCATGCTCGAGGGCCGCCTGATGAACAGACGTATCTGGGTGATAGCACCATAAGGTTATATCATCTTCATACGCAAGCACGCGTACAGAAGGGATGACCTCTAGGGCTCGAATAAGTGGAATGAAGGCCACATTAAATAATGTAGGGGCGAGAACCGAGCCCTGGGGTACTCCTCTGTTTGAGGGGAAGTGACCAAAGGGCTTTCCATGGACACGCACAGTTCTATTTGTTAGAAAGGCGTGTATGGAGAGGAGAAACCTGTGAGGGAGACCAAGAGTTTGTAGGGAGGCAAGAATGGCTGAGTGAAAGATGTTATCATATGCCTTTGTTATATCTGTAACGATCACGGTTCTAATAAGATGACTGTGCGGAGAGTGGTGAAGCACGTCAGCAGCCAATGTAGCAAGACCGTTTTCCGTTCCTATTTGCGGGCGGAAGCCAATTTGAGATTCTGGATAGCAATCATGGGATTCCAACCATCACGATAAGCGAGTGGCGAGAATATCTTCGTAAAAATTGCAGATTGTTGGCGTCAGGGAAACTGGACGAAGGGCCGAGAGAGATACTGGAGGATGACTTGACTTCGGTATTGGAACAACAATAGAATGCTTCCACTCATCCGGCGTGACACCAGAATGCCACACGTCATTGAATGCATCAAGCAGGGCCTGCAAAGCAGTCCCTTCCAAGTTGCGGAATAAGGAGTTAGGTATGCCGTCGTGCCCGGGAGCAGAGTTAGACTTGAGGCGTTCAATGGAGGCCAGCAGCTCTGCCATGGTTAGGTCAGAAGTAATCTCATCGGGGGGTTCGGTAACCGGTAAGCAAGGTGGAGAAGTCGAGGTGGAATCATAGTGTGGAAAAAACTGTCTGGCCACCTGTTTTGAAAATGTGTCCTCATCCACATTCATCGCAAGGCGAATGCTCTCTGTGTAAAATGAAACTTGATAAGAGCGCTCCATGACGTGAAACACTCGCCAAAGTTGTCGATTACCCTGCTTGGAGGACAGGCGCTCACACCATGAAGCCCAACGTTGCCTTCCTAGACGCTTTTCATACCGCCTCGCACGTGCGGTAGCCCGGTGAAGAGCGGGGATAGAATTATCTGAAAAGCTGCCCTGGATGTGTGCACCCCTGGGAGAATCTGATGGGTAACCCCACGAGGTGTGTGCGCCGTTGAAGTCTCCACCGACTAGAATAGGGATACCCGAGTAGGTAGAACGCAGAAAACGAACCCATCCAAGATAAGGAGATGCGGAACCAGGATGGCCATAAAAGGAAACTAGAATAAGTGGCGTGCATACAGGCTTAACTAGGAGTGCTACCACCTCTTGGCGTGTGTTACACCACCGTGAAAGGGCGATCGGTGTGCGGGGAACTGAGGTGTGAATATAAATTGCAGATTTACCTGGGCTGAGGGAAGAGGTGATACCAAGGCGATCAGGAATGGAAGGTGAATGGTAAGCGCAGAATCCTGAAAGGCGAGGAAGTGAGTTATGCTGTTGAAGTAGGAAGGCCCACGCCTTTAGCCTTTTGTCGCGAAGACGGGTGTGCACTTCAGAGGCCTTATTCGCAAAGCCTCGACAATTCCACTGCACCACCAGAGACAGTGCATTATCCATTGCGAGGCCGAAGAGCTTCTACGATGAGGGAGGTCACCTGCTCCATAGGGGCTAATATTTTATCCACTGTCGGGGTAGTCGGAGTTCGCGGGTTGTCGGCACGTGATTTGGGTTTGATGCTTATTGGAGGTGATTCATCTGAAATCTTATCACGATGTATTCGACTTCTTCGAGAGGGGTGAGAGCGACGCTGTTCTCGGAGCTGGGTGAGTTCGTCTAGACGTTGGCGAGCCTCTGCAATGGCATTGTCCAAAACAGCGTCTTCATCTGCGGCATCCACGTGTGATTGGTGCACTGGCCGTTTTGGTGTACCATTTGATCCACGAGGGTGAGTCACTTGTGCGTATGAACGATGATGAGCAGGTGGGTCAAGTAAAGGAAGTGCAGGAAAGTCGGTTTCATCACATGTAAGAGCAGCGAAGCGATTACTTGTAGGAATATCTGCTTTTCCAGGCGGCTTGCGCGACGGCCTCGTTCGCTTCTTCTTTGGACAAGCGGGGGAGCGCATGTCATGGTCCGCCGATTTGCCTAGGGCACAAAGCGCTATTGGTTCATTCATGTCGGCCACAGCTTACGCCAGCATCATTGTATTTCTTTTCCTGCCCCACGGGTTCACTTACTCCACAGTAGTTGCCAACTCGTCACCGTCGCTAGTGGCTAGATATTAGAGGTGTTGTCATCTATATTGTGGCGGAACGTAATTCAATAGGCCGAACAGCTTGAGGCATAGAAAGGCTATGATCGCTCCAGTGTGCACAGGCAACACCACAGTACTTGTATATACATATGGTTTGCTTTATTCAAGTTTGATAATGCTGTCAATTCTCTCGAAAACAAACAAACAAACAAACAAACAAACAAACAAACAAACAAACAAACAAACAAACAAACAAACAAACAAACAAACAAACAAACAAACAAACAAACAAACAAACCAAGAAGCGAATAAAACATAATTTCGAAAATTTGTGTGATATAATAGCAAATAAAGATTCAGATACACAAAGACATTTCTTGCTGCTAATAATAGCCTATCGCGGTCATAAGTGAATGCGCGAGACACGAATAACAATGACAGCATGCTAGCACATTGAAAAAGCACATAACAGTTGCTTTACATTAAATTTGTCAAAAAATAGGGAAAATTTGCTGAAAATCGAGCCTCCCCTGCAGTTAAAAAATAAAAATAAAATGTGCCCTGTTGTAAAGACTGTTTCATCTAATGCTTACCGAGGTTTAAAATTGTACTGGCTTACTCTGAGTCGTTGAAATTGAATGTATGCTTAGCATCCACCTTGTTTGCCCAGAAACAATTTCTAATTAATTCTAGTCAACGCTAATTACTACACACTGATCTTTGCGCACCTCCTTCTGAGTGTTTTGTTTCGTTCAATTAATAAGGCTCAATTGGTACAAAAATAAGCCGATTGGGAGGGCTCTCAACGCTGTACGACCATCTAGCCAACTTTCCCCGAATATAAGGTGTTTGGAGAAACTTTAGGGGTAATATGATGCAGGAAAAGAAATAACCGTTTTTTTTTTATTCACTTCTGCACATTTCGGTGGTGGGGTAGAGGTACGCGTATTTGTGCAGTCGAAGCAAAGTCTCCATTCCCACATATCCTTTATTTTCCTCTAGATTCGCCTCTGTCTCGCTGCAAATTTCTGCCGCGCTTTTTTGCGGTGCTTGACTTTAATTTGAAATGTACGTTTCGTAATGAAAGTTCCTAGGCCATCGGGCGTGCTTCTGAACCATGTTGGTTGGTTAGCCGAGCACTGAAATATCTCTGGAGGGTGAGGGGAACGCCTCTCCCTACTTGGTTGATGAGACCTTCAAGGCATCATTGGAGCTATGCCGTATAGACACCCGCTACACAGCCCAGCACCGAACACTATGGTTTGAAGACGTTTATTAAAGAGGACGTTATCAACTTCAGGACACCATATTTTATTCATTTTTATTCTTTTGCTGGAAAGGAAAGCTTCGACGAGAGTGTTTAACCGTCGTCGGCGTTCGCTCTTTCTGCTATTCTTGGCCCGGCATTACCCGAACTCATTGGGCAGGTGCTCGCCGGCGTACCCTGCGACGAAAATCGATACCACCAAAGAAGGGATTACTGTGTCTGCGCAAATGTGATGGGTTCGGCGACCTCACCCTCTCGTTCGCGGAAGCACCTTTCCTGTCTTTTCCGGGAGCTCTTTTGAGGAACCTGTGCTCAGCTCAGAATCGACTGTCGACTCGCGCGTCGGTCGGTCCGCACACGTCGCATAGGTTGTCTGGCGCTTGCACCACCGGCGGGTGTGCTCGAGAGCCCTTCACCTCGAGCGATCCGAGCTCTTCCCTGCAAGACCGACCCGGCTGGGAAACACACGACCATGGTGTTTCCGCACAGGTGAACATTTCACAGTGTTAATCATTCTTCTCGCATTGGCTGGATGAGACCAAGTGTAAGCAGGCTTTCGAACCTTGTATTACGACGCTCAGGAGAGCATGGAAGAGCC
Organism: Amblyomma maculatum; assembly: GCF_055883805.1. NCBI lineage: Eukaryota > Metazoa > Arthropoda > Arachnida > Ixodida > Ixodidae > Amblyomma > Amblyomma maculatum. The sequence goes on from NC_139344.1 coordinate 134,754,698, forward strand.
AAGCTTCTACTACTTTATATCCTTTGAGCAGAAAGGGGTCTAAATGTTCTGTAAGGAATTTCCATGTGGAAGATAAATGTATTTTTCCTGCCACTAATTTCTCAACGAGCAACCATTATTCCTCGCGATCCTAACTCCAAGGGGACATCACTCGTCGTCTCTCCACGCACTGATCCTTCATCGCGATGACCACGTGCCGCAGTTAGAGGCACTTTAGCATTATTATTATTATTTTTTTTAGCAGAATGAACTACAGAGCTCGTACTCGGGATATTGAGATTTAATGAGCTTGTTCGTAAGGGCTGACTCGGTTTGTCTGGTCCTTACTAATGTACGCGCACAAAATGTTCACGGTGAACGTGTGCAACCTGACGGCAGTCTTTCAAAGCAGCTCTATTTAGGCTGCAATCGAGTGATCAACCAGCAGTAGAATATGAGTTAGATTTTTCTGACGGTACGGCTGGGGTTATTCCAACTGCCTGGCCGACCTGCCGAAATATCGGTTAAGAGTAAATTACGGGCGGAAGAATCTTGCGATGTGGCACATAGAGGTAGGTATAGGACTAAAAGTTGAGTTTTTACGGTTGCCCGTGCACTCGGTGCTCTTAGGTCGAATTTAGGCAGCTTGCGATTCCGGCTGTTCCCCTCCATCCAGTCCTCAATTTTATTGACCGTGAATAAGTAACAGAAAGCGACATACCGAACACGCGCATCTAGTAAAAATGTTGAGCAGTGTTATTTAAAATAGTTACTAAACAAACTGAGAAAAGCGAGGGCGAAATTAAAACAATTGCTTTTGAAGCGCGCCAACAAGAGCTTTGGTGACACCGTGAGACCGACACCACAAAGCAAGGGTGTGGCCAAACATAGATGTTCGATTTTTAATCAAACAAACTGCGCATTGTTGCCACTCCTCCAATGATTCGCGTTAACGCCGATCACTTTCTTACATTCGTACGCGATCGGTTGCCAGCATACACAGTGCGCCTATATTTGTACGGACGCTTTCACTTAATGTGGTTGGGCGTAGGCAGAGCCTGCGAGAAAGTATACTGTATAGAGCATGTGGGGGAAGGGGGGGGGGGGGTGCAGCAAAGAACACTGTACTGGGCTTCATGAATGGTGTCTGCGAGTGGCCATAGTCAGGCTCCATTTATTCGCATCGCAGCACAATGCTCGGCCAAAACAATGCCTTATAACCGGAAGGTTGATAGTGCCTCTGAATGCAAGTGACTTTCTATGCTGATCATCTAAAGCCTAAAAGCAGAGTTTTAAGCTTGAGGAGGAAAAATGGCCTGATAAGTTTCCTTCATTAACGGAAAGAGTCAATTAGGCAACCGTTCGTGTAGTGCACATTTACTTACGTTTTCCTGCTCCGCAAAGAGAGTTTGTGTTGCGCTATATGTGGTCATACTATTTTTTTTTTCTCGCGGGCATGCGGTGTTAGCCAGGCCAGCAGCTTGGACAATTTGGTTATGCAAGTTGGTTATTCATTTGTGACAAAAACAGCGTGTAGCAAAGGGACAAGACATAAGCGCTGACTTATACAACTGTGTTTACTTCGAAGAAACATGGTTTCTTATACCATCGCACCACATATCTAATCACATGCATCACAGCCATATCATAGAGGCGGACTCAAATGTCAAGCACAGTCCTGTAATCAAAGAAGCAAATCATATTCTTAACACGTTCCATTCTCTTCGGTTAATGCAACAGACGGCGTGCTCACACAACAATCACTCATACTCGCTCTCGAAGCTGCCTCGATAATCTCTCGGACCAGCTGTTCTTTGTGCCTGGCAATCACTTTGCAATTGCTGAGCTCAGGTTCACAAGTCTCCGAGGGACAGTCTCTGCAATTAATCCCTAGGTTTCTGGACGCTTGCTCGAAATTCGTTTTATGCTCAAGAAGTCTTTCTTTCATGCACCTGTCTGTCTGTCCAATGTACTCTTTCCCACATGTCACTGGAGGCTAGTAAACAAGGCCCGTTGAACATTTCACAAACGGGGTTTGGTGCTTAATGGAGCAGCCCTGTTTCTTTTGTGCATCGTTCACTCGTCTGCACAGATTTCTGAGTTTGTTAGAGGCACCCATCATCCCATTCACGCCAGCTTTTCGCCCAACTCTTTTTAGGCGATGAGATATGTTGTGAATATAAGGAATTCCCTCTGCGGGCCTCTTTTCCTTCTTTTTCTTTGACTCAAACCTCTTTGCGGGCCTAGTCCACATCAAGAACTTTTTCATCCGCTTGGCAACTGATACCAGCAAGTGCGGCGGGTAACCTGCCAAACCGTTCTGTTTGACGAAGAAAGCTGACTTCCATTCTGTGGATGAACGACTTCCTCAGGGCATTTGTCATGCACAAATTCACAATAGCTCTCTTCGTCAGCGTTGAGTGAGCCGAATGAAATGTCATTGGTGTTTTATTTCCCCTCTAGGCTCATAGACCCAGCAGGTATGCCCTCTTGTTACCTCGAGTTGCAAGTCGAAAATCCTGAGAGACCCTTCCTTGGGCAAGAAGCTCGTGCGTGGCAGCAAGTGGTTGCAAAACTTGTACAAAGTGACCCACCACCTCCATAACTGGATCTAGAGAGTTTCTGCCATTATCGTTACAAAGACCGAGGTAATCATCGACATACCTAAACACTTTTTTTTAACGTCTGAGCCAGCGAAGATTAGGTGAAGGAACCTGTCTTTTCTAGCCAGATACATAGTCGCCTAAAAAGGCGAAAAGCTGGCGTGAATGTGATAATGGGCGCTCCTAACAAACTCAGAAATCTGTGCAGACGGGTGAACGATGCACAAAAGAAACAGGGCTGCTCCATTAGGCACCAAACCCCGTCTGTGGAATGTTCAACGGGCCTCGTTTACTCGCCTCCAGTGACATGTGGGAAAGAGTACATTGGACAGACAGGCAGGTGCATGAAAGAAAGACTTCTTGAGCATAAAACGAATTTCGAGCAAGCGTCCAGAAACATGGGGATTCATTGCAAGGACTGTCCCTCAGAGACTCGTGAACCTGAGCTCAGTAATTGCAAAGTAATTGCCAAGCACAAAGAACAGCTGGTCCGAGAGATTATCGAGGCAGCTTCGAGAACGAGGGTGAGTGAGTGTTGTGTGAGCACGCCGTCTGTTGCATTAACCGAAAGAGAATTGAACTTGTTAAGAATACGATTTGCTTCTTTGATTACAGGACTGTGCTTGTCATTTGAGATCGCCTCTATGATACGGCTGTGACGCATGTGATTAGACGTGTGGTGCGATGGATAAGAAGTCATGTCTCTTCGAAATAAAGACAGCTGTAAGTCAGCGCTTGTGTCTTGTCCCTTTGCTACGCGCTGTTTTTGTCGCAACATGCGATATTTCCTGGTGTTTTACTTTTCACTGTGTGTCTGCCGTGAGATTTTCTCACTAAACCTACGCACAGCCTACTGAAATAGCGTTTTATGACGGCCGCAGAATTAAACAAAATAAAATGCCAATCACGGCGAACTGAACTGCCGTTTCACTGCAAAGTTTGAGTCAGTTTGGGAGCGGCTTACTATAAAATGAGCATGTGATTCCTGTTTCATGCATCACAAGCTCATTTTATGGATGTACTGATGTCTCACAGGCCGTTTCCTCTTATTACAGGGGCACGTAAATATCCTCACGAACCTGTAGCTTCCGCTACAAAATCGGTCTGAACGGAATGATTTTCGAAGTGGAACAAAAACCACTAACTTGAGACCGATTGAAATGTCAAAGAAGGTTCTCGGTTCCTCAAGGGTTTCTTTGATGTGCGCAGGGACGCGAGGAGTCAGCATGGCGGCGACGTCCATCACGGAGGACATGGGTGAGGAGGACATGTACCTCGAAATGTACCTACGTCACAAAGGAGCCGAGCGGCGGCAGAGCCGTCGCTTCAGCCGCCAATCTTCGTCCAGGCGCGGTTCATCGCCATTTCCTTGGGAGACGGCCGCCGGTCGCCGACGCCTATCCTCGTACACACTTTCGTCCGAGTGAGTGGCGCCAGCCGCGATATCCGAACCGCAGTAGCGCAGTACTTACTGGCGCTTGCACACGAGCAGCGGACACACTAGCTGTACGAGGCGCAGCTTCATTATGCATGAATGTATCACTGAAAAAGGAGGGGTCATCAGCACGCGATCGCGCCTTTTTCAAGGTGAGCGCACCCACAAAAGTTACATGCAGTAGCAGGTGTTACTGAGGGAGCGGAAGAAAGTCTACATCGGCGGCAATAAAGTTATCTTGAACTTGAACGTGCAGTAGTGATACCCATCTGTGCCACTAGTGATGGGTGTCACTACCGCATGCACGATGACCACAACTCACAGTGTACCAGCAGCAAAAAAAAAAAAAAAAAAAGAACGTCTTTACACGCAAACTTCTGCTGTCCGACGGCGCTGTCCTCTCCCACCACGTTCTCCAAGTGCTGGATGAGGAGCGCGCGGAGGATTAGTTCAGGGCTGCGAGAGAGAGTGACTATTTCCCTGTTTCCAGCGCAGTAGTGTGTGTATTGTATGATGTCGTTGTATGTATTCATGTTGAATCGTGAAAGTGGGCGTTTAACTATTCGATAACTGGCGCCTGCTGTCGAATGAAGTTCGACGGCAACGGCACTTTTGCATGTTCGGATTCTCGTTGGAGGATCGTGTATCGAGTGTGCTGTGATGAGTAGTAATGTTCACACTCGATGAATGATCGTCACTTCTTAGCTGCTAAAATGGGCATTTCGACCTCTGAGGAATGTTTTGATGGTTTGCACAAGCTTTTAAAACGTACATGTGTTGTATTTGTGGGGCTTACTTGCGTGTTCGTAGGGTATACAATTTTTAGACCAGAGAGTTCGTGTGCATGCGGTTGCTCCGACAAAGAGAGTGAGCTCGTGGATTTTATTTTCTTCAGTGTCCTGCGTCCCGTTGAGCAATGGATTGAGTGCTTCTTTCATAGTTAAGTTTTACTTTTTCGTTTTTTTTCTTTTTGCTGAGAACAAGGGCCCCAAAAACGCCAAATGGCGGCCTGGCTGTGCGCGCTTATAATGATGTCTGGTGTGGATATCATATCAAGGGAAATTCTATGGCCGCAGCCAGAACATCCGACACAGTTGACAAGAGGATGAAAGAAATGCCGGAGCGCTTGATTTTACGTCATGGAGTCACACCAAGGCCTACGAGGACATTTCAGACATGGAGCTTGTTGCGCGAAGCTGGTAGTCCGAGCAGCAAGTCCATGGGGCATTGTGGCATCTGTCATCTCTAACATGATTTTTATAGATCAGCCCCCACAGAAAAAAAAAAAAGAATACTCACGCATTTAACGCGTAATACGAAATGTGCACTCTCTACTGTTTCTAGACCATACCATTCAATTTAGCCTCGTGAAATCGGTCAGTTAGACTTTTCCCCACAGGGATGCTACGAAGATGAACCATGCGAGAGTATGATGAACTATTTTGTATTACTGCTCCAGGTATTGAAATGTACCGCTTCTTTTCTTTATGTCCGTTTACTTCTGCAGTCAACCAGAAGAAAGTGCAACGTGTACTTTCGAGATGCTAATAATGTAGGCATGTTACAGTAGGATACATATAAAAAAAAAAATAACGGCACTTGCTAATTATGGGCAATGGTACACGGCGCGTATATTACTCCGCTGAATTGTAAACAAAAGCAGTTTTGATATTTTACTGCACCAAACAATCAAGAGGCATGGAAATTCCGGTGATTATAACTTGGTTTTATATC
>NC_139344.1:134765448-134852948 GCF_055883805.1 Amblyomma maculatum
AGGCAGCAGAGACCAATATTCCGGTGCATCGCCGCTGCTGGGAACTGGGTCGATTCTGGGTTGAAAAAAAAAAAAAAAAACGACTTTCCAATTGCTCTTAGCTGAATATAGGCTCTTGCAATCCCGTCCTTCGAAAAGCAGAAAGTTCCCACCCAGGAGGCCAAGCTTGTTATATATCCATCATACTTCGCTAGTAATTGTAACGAACTGTTCTTTTTGATATCGATTAAGCCTTTAGTCTTCGACATACAAAAGCTTATTAGCTGGTCGTTACGTCCCATGGTCGCTTCATTTAGTTTCTGTTTTTATTAGTATAATACCTCGTTTACTCGCGTAACGAATGCGCTCGCATATTCAAGGGTCCCCGTTTATTTCGGCAGTCAAAATAATTTTTCTTTTACCTCGCGTATGAAGTTTGTGATGGCGAGCAGTCTGCTGATGATGACCGGAAATTATAGCAGGCACCACTTTCAGAAGCCCAAAAGAACCATAAAATTGTGTTAAGCTCTATTTCTCGAGCGTGAAAGCATATATGCCTATATCACTGTAAACATAGCGGATTCGCCCATAATGTCACAACACGCACCATAAAGCAGACAATGGGCGATTCGTCTATAATTGGTTTGGATTTTTTTCGTGCCTTAAAGACGAGGTTTTCTACGCCCAGTGCGTAGCCATATAATCATTCGAATATTGGACAAACAACGCACCGCCGATATGATCTCTGTGTTTACAGTTGTCAGCAGCTTAACCTTGTTGTGCCCGGCCCAAGCCGCCGAGAAATTCAACCGGACGCCAAACTTCGGCGAACGCCTCCTTCATAAAATTCGGATACTGCTCTGCACGACACCGGTGTACTGGAGGCGAGCCGTGCCAAGGGGAGAGAAGCGACGTGTTTGAACATGAGCTGAACATCCAGACGGCTCGGTGCCGTGGCCCTGGCGGTGGTCCCCTTCTCGCCCCGCGGCATATTTGAAGCAAGAGCGCAGCAAGCTCTCTCATTGGCCCTGCGAAAGTGCTGCCGTCGGATTGGACCATTTGAGCGTCAACGGTTTCTCGGTTTACGGAGACTCAAGTGCTTCCGTTCGAGACTCCGAGTGTGAGTTCGTCACTAGCGTCCATCGGGGGCAGTTTACCCCCAGAGAGAGCGGACGCGGCAGAATCTCCCCGGCCGTCGCTGCGCGAGAACAGTCGCGTATGGCTATGTTAACTTTCAGCCCCAGAGCCTATCTCGTTGTGTAAATGCCTGTAAATAGTGTATAAAGCTTTTTCTTCATCTCACCAGCGCCGACTCGGATTCATCTCTACCGGCCAGGGAGCTGACAGAAGCGCAACCAACTCCTTGGCACTACCCTGTTGACGGTGGGCTACTGTGTGATAACCCTACCGGCACAACAACATACAAAACTGTTTCAGTCTGCTGTGCTGTACCTGCGGTCAAAATTAAATGAAACAACTGGGATGAATGCGCGAGTGGCACTGGCGCCAGTATAAAAGTCCAAGAAATATAATTTACATGCGGGAGGAAACAGACGCGAGTGATGCACTACATTAATAAAATTACAGAGCGTTGATAACCTTGTCGGCCCGCCGCGGTGGTGCAGTGGTAAGATGCTCTAGCTACTCTGCTGGAGTTCCCGCGGGTTCGATCCCGACCGCCGGCGACTGCGTTCCGATTGAGGCGAAATGGAGAGACGTCCGTGTGCTGTGCGATGTCAGTACACGTTAAAGATCCCCAGATGGTCGAAATTACTCCGGAGCCCTCCACTACGCCACCCCTTTCTCTCTTTCCGCTTTCACTCCCGCCTTCCTCACTGCCCTTACGGCGCGGTTCAGGTGCCACCTTAACAAGTGTGACAGATAATGCGCCTTTCCTTTCCTGAGAACCAATTATTATTATTATTATTATTATTATTATTATTATTATTATTATTATTATTATTATTATTATTATTATTATTATTATTATTATTATTATTATTATTATTATTATTATTATTATTATCAACTAAGCTGATTTACTTCACTTTTTGCTTTTTCTCCTGTTCAATGCTGTCTGTATCTTGAACTACTTTTTATCCGTTTCTTGCTTATATTTCAACTTTAAACTTTATATTCGAATCTTACTGTCCCTTGTTCAATTTTACTTCTTTATTGTATTATTCTGTATTTCTAGCCTGTGTTTTAAGTACCATGCACTTGTTGCGCCTGGAATGGTTGTTTATTTTATGTATATTTCTATATTACTATAATCAATGTCAGTCATCTGTTTTTTTTTTTTCTCTTCTACCTACCGTTCTTTTTTTTTTTTCTTTATTTCCTGGTGTGCTAAAAAATTCTCTCACTGTGTATATAAGTGATGATACTCATTGTTTGCTTAATTTCCGTGATACTTTTCGTCTCAGTTTCATTTCATGTATTATTTATTTCTTTTTTTTTGTGTTCTCTCTGTGTGTGTAAACATGTTTGTGCTTTTTCATTTTTTTTTTGTGCTGCAGCACAAAGACCACATGGTTGTTCCTGCGCACATTAAATAAAGATTGATTGATTGATTGATTGATTGATTGATTGATTATTATTATTATTAACCCTGAAACAGGAACCAAACAAAGTGGAGGTGGATTGCTCATTGCTATTGACAGTTCTGTGCAGTGTGTTCGACGTTCCGATCTGGAAACTGTTGAAGAATGTGTGTGGCTTGAGCTCACTCTAAATCGACATGAAAAAACTTTTACTTGTTTCTACATTCCTCGACTCGTCCTCCTTCAGCCTATGATGATGTTCTGCTCTCAATCGAACATCTCATAACTTGATGAATAAACAGCGCTACAGACTAGGACGGAGGTCAAGAACGAACAGGACCTCCGTCCTAGTCTGTAGTGCTGTTTATTCATTATGTCACCGTACCAACTCGCCCAGATGTCTCTTCTATTATGTTATAACTCGTCATAGCAAACACAAACTTCTTATTTTAGGCGATTTTAATACTTCAGGTATCAACTGGAAATCATTCACTTCTTCTTACAAGAATCATTACATATTAAGTAAGTGTAACACTCTACTTGATTTTATAGCCTTTAACTCTTTGCAGCAACACAATTTCATTGAAAACTGCTGTGGTAATATTCTTGACAACTGTCTATCGAATTTTGAAAGTGTTCGAGTCTCGAGTTCAGACATGCCGCTGACTCGCTGTGACAAATTTCACCCTCCACTTCAGTTACTACTACTGTCTCTGCCTCTCCTTCTGCTAATTCAGATCGGGTGAGCAATTCGCCCCGTTTCGCGTATCAGTTCAGTTCAGGCGTTCAGTCGTGTCCGACTCTTCGTGACCCTATGGACCATGTCACGCCACGCTTTCCGGTCTCTCACTATCTTCTTAACATCACATAGCTTCATCTGCAATGCCTCGAGGATGCCATCTAACCATCGCGTTCGCTGCCTACCCCTTCTCCGGCGACCCTCAACCTTTCCCAACATCAAATCTTTCTCCAGCGACTCCTCTCGTATGCGCGTATGCATGTGGTGATTATGTCGGTCTTTTCAATTTCTTCTCTTCCATCGACTGGTCCCTTTTAAATGACATAAGTGATTCCGACGGACAAGTCAGTCACTTCACTGAAATAGTTCTTGATGGTATGCGTCGGTATATATACGTACCTCTGCATACTCCTACGCGTAGGAAGTTTTCTTCCTGGTTTTCAAGGGAACTGATAAGGGCGTTAAAACATAAGGAACGGGCCCATCGTAAAGCGAAACGCCCTAGGTTTGACAATTCGAGTTTCGCCGCTTGCGTTCTCTTTGCAACGCTTATACAAGCGGGATTACGACTCTTATCTTGAGTGTTAAGAGAAGAGTGCCGCAAATCATCCTAGTCAGTTCTGGTGATACGTTCGCAAGCGTTCCATTAAATCAGATTCGAGTATCAGCTTAGTTGACTCTCAGGGGTCGGAAATTCGGGATGTTGCCGACAGTTTTGCCCAACATTTTTCCTCTGTTTACAAAAATCCAGATTGTGATTCCGTTTGCCTCCCATCTGGTGCACCATCTAATGCCGTTCTCTTTGACGAAGAGTTGATAACTGTGAGGCTTAAGCGTCTGAGACCATCTTTGTCTCCTGGATCTGATGCCATTCCAGCCGCCATAATAAAAGCCTTCAGCTGCATTTTTGTACCTCTATTGACTGCCATATTTAATAACTGTTTAAAAAATGCTGCCTTTCCTCGCGTGCGGAAAATGGAACGCGTGTTTCCTTTCTTCAAGTCCGGAAACAAATCTGATGTTTCCAATTATCGTCCGATTTCGCTGCTATGTGCAACCTCTAAGCTTTTCGAATTAGCTTTGCACAACGTACTTTCCATCCATCTCAAACATATCATAGTACCGAATCAACATGGCTTCATATCGGGTCGCTTTACTTCTACCAATCTAGTCACGTTTATGACGTATGCCTCTGCAACAGTCCTTCAGAGAGGTCAGGTTGACACTGCGTACTGTGATATGAGCAAAGCTTTCGACGTTGTTACTCACTCACTACTTCTTGAAAAGCTCCTCTCTGGCGTCGAAGTCTCACTCGTAGCCCTCCTACGCAACTATCTCCTTGATCGCTCCTGTTTTGTCAGTGTCAATAGACAGACCTCCTTCGTTTACTCTGCAACCAGTGGAGTTCATCAGGGTTCTGTATTAGGCCCGCTCCTCTTCTCCGTTTCCTGGGTGATCAAAAACTCATCTTTTCTTTTTATGCTGACGATATAAAAATATTCAAGGTAATACATTCTTTTCAAGATTGCTGGTTGTTGCAATCGGACATATCTGCTTTTTCTGATTGGTGTGCGAAGAATCGACTTACCCTCAATTCTTCCAAAACCAGGGTTGTCTCATCTACTCGTAAAAAACACAGCTTTCTCTACCATTATTCTGTGAATTCTGTGCTGTTGGACAGGGTTGATGAAATTAATGACCTTGGTGTACTTTTTGACCGCACCCTCAGCTTCTCCTCTCACACTAAACGCATTGATTAGCGGGCTATGCGCACACTCGGATTCATTTGCAGACTTTCGAGAGAGTTTCGTACTCCACTTCCGTTTTTAAAACTGTACTTTTTCATATGCTTGCCGCTCTCGGAGTACGCGTCGGTTGTTTCAGAATCAGAATTTATTCAATGCAATGACTGAATGGCACTTGCAAATCGAACTTGGACAAGATTGACAAAGTACAGTTTTTTTTTTTTTTTTTTTTTTTTTTTTTTTTTTTTTTTTTTTTTTTTACGGACATTTCGATATCGCTTTCCTTGCGCAGCTTCCTCCTCTCGCTCCACCAGCAGCACCAAACTGAATTTTCCTTCTCTTCACTGCCGTCGTGTCAGAGTTGATATCATTTTTCTGTAGAAACTCCTACATGGCCACATTAAGAGTACATCCTACTGCGCGTTCCGCGAAAGAGCATGAGGGAATTCAGACCATTTCAAGTTTCTCCGTCTCTTCATTCCCATTCCCCCCTGGACAGAATGCAGTGGTTATTTAACTTTTTGTCCTCACCTTGACATCTTCCAAAGCTCGCTCTGTTCATTTATATTGGATGTTCGTAGCGTTGTATTCCAAATAGTACTTCATCACATATAACTCCCACTTTCTAGCATAAAATATTATATTTACTTCACTTTTTGCTTTTTCTCCTGTTCAATGCTGTCTGTATCTTGAACTGCTTTTTATCCGTTTGTTATTTATATTTTAATTTTAAACTTTATATTCGAATCTTACTGTCCCGCGTTCAATTCTATTTCTTTTTTTATTTTCCTGTATTTCTAGCTTGTGTGTTAAGTACCACGCACTTGTTGCGCCTGGAATGGTTCTTTATTTTATGTATATTTCTACATTACTGTAATCAATGTCAGTTATTTGTTGTTGTTTTTTCCTCTCTATCTAGCGTTTCTTTTTTCTTTGGTGATGTGGTCAACAATTCTCTCACTGTGTATATAAGACATGCTACTCATTGATTTCTTTCTTTCCCTGACACTTTTCGTCTGTTTCATTTCACGTGTTATTTATTTCTTCTTTTGTGTTCTATCTGTGCGTGTAAAACTTGTGCGGGTATTTTCATTTTTTTGTTTTATTTGTGCTGCAGCACGAAGACCACATGATTGTTTCTGCGCACATTAAATAAAGATTATTATTATTATTATTATTATTATTATTATTATTATTATTATTATTATTATTATTATTATTATTATTATTATTATTATTATTATTATTATTATTATTATTATTATTATTATTATTAATAATAACGTTGTTGGTCTATGCCTATGAGAATGCACCCTATATGCCTCTCCTGTGCCTCAACGCAACTTAGGCCCGGACATCTGCTCTGCGTATTAGCTTCCGTACCAACCTGCAGACAACTTCCGTAATTCAGTGCACTGTCTCTTCTACGATTTCGTTTTTCTTTTCAAGCTGTCCGCTTTAAGAAAACGCTCAGCGAAAAATTACCTTCCCGCTTTAATGTAAACCAGGCAAAAGTTTTTAAACTGAAATACACCTCGCCCTGCGGGATAAAAGTCCGTTAACAATGTTCCGCGCGGGATGTGGGAGTCAGTATTCCTGGTAGCAAGCTTAGCTAGTAAGGGTTTTATGTTCGATCTGGCATTTAAGGAGTGCAGTAGCTTGTTGCGGCTTGCGCGCGATGAATTCCGAGTTGCGCTATAGTGACCTCCAGTTGTGCTTCCTTAGAATAGCATATGGGCGACTGCACGATTAATGTGCGAGGTTGGGTTGAACATTGTCGACTGTGCTCTCGAACACGGAAACCACTGGAAGACCGCGTTCGTTTTATTCAAAATGTGAATCGGGCCGAATGGAACATTGACATCATCAGCCAACTTTCTGCCCCGTCCTTGCCCCTTCACATGTTTCTCCCAATGTCCTTGCGTAATGAACACTTTCTTACATTTCCAGACATTAGGGACAAGAAGGTGCATCCGTTATGCGAATACGTGCAGTACATCCAGCACGAAATGATATCGATAATTATCGATGAACCCGTCCATGTTCAGAGTACGCGTCGCGTTGAAGTTCACAGGCCGTTCGCTCGTCGCGTGCGCTGTAGCCCCTCGAAGGCGGCCATCGTAGCGTCTCGCGACATGTCGCCGAGCCGGGGGACAAAGCAAGGAGCGGACACGGCGATAAGGCGGCTGGCCAAGATCGTATCGTGCCGGCGATGATACGCCGCTGTTCGCCCACCGCGGCAGCTGTACGTGCTGGGCGCAGCGCGAGGCCAGAGCCGGGACCCGCGAGCGTTGTTTTTCCCCCTACTGCTTTATTGATGCCCTTCTGCCGCGGGCCTAATGAAGTGGGACAAAAGCCCGAGCGCCGGGTCCGGACCCACCCAAAGCCCGCGGCCCCGCCCCGCCGGGGCGAGCACTGCGCGGGCGGGCTGGGATTTTGTGCCGCTTTTCCGGCGGCCTCGCGCGTCGTGTCTTTGTTGCGTTCCTAATGCTGGTCCCATTTTTTTTTCCTCCCCTCTTTCGTTGGTTGCTCTAAATCCCGATATCTCCGAGCCGGATTGCCGCTCGTCCCTGCGTGGGCGGTGGATGTGGAAGGGAGGCGCGGCGCACGCAGGAAAATGCTGTCGACAAAGTGGGACCAAGCCGCGCCGTCACTGGCATGGAAACACGAGACGTAAAAAGCCAGCGTCCGTCATGAAGACATATCGCTATCATAGGCAATTTGTCCCAACTGTTGGAATCCAGGCGGCTAAACTTGTTTTTCGGTTGGGCGTGGCTCCTCTCTGGCAATGCGGCCTGCAGTTATGAAATTATCCGGATTTAAAAGAGAAAACGAAACAACTAATGAAATAAACGTACCGACTTTCATAACTCATCTGAATGGTGACGATAGAACCTCGCCTTATATTCGGCTGCTATGATGGAAATAAAGAAAGGAGAACGCTAAAGCGTTGTCAGAAAATTGTTAGACAATTACGATACGCGGTAATGAGAAATTTTAGCGCTGCTCTCCAGGCATTTTGGTTCTCTAGTATGTAAAGTTAAATAATGCGGGAAGGCATCTATATATGTGTACAACTAGCAATAAAAAATTAGCATAGGTTTTCTCTGCTAAGTCAATTATAGTGCGAAAGCACGAGCTTTTGTTCGGCTTGTTTAAAAAAAAAAAACTCTATGTAATTGCTTTTTTACATGATACTTGATTAACATTTCCACAATGCACTCGATGCACCAGTTAATCATCATCTTTCCCGTTATGGTGTGACGTAACCTTACAGTTGTGTTTGCCAAACGGTGTATAAGCAAGAGGTTTTCTGCGACTATGAGCCTGGCGCGCTGTAGTTTTGGCTGTACATGTGGCGCCATCTGGGAGCCGCCGCGTCGAATGGAGGAGGTTTAACCGTGGCCTTCGCGATCAGCTCCGGTGTAACGTCGCGCTTGATCGCGGAGGCCTCGGGTTTAACCCAACATGTGGCGTCATAAGGGAGCCGCCGAGTCAAATGGAGGGTACTATACATCCTGCTCAAATCGGGTTATAAAGCGCGAAAGCACCCTCCACCATGGCTTAGTAATGAGGAAACTCGGGTACTGACGCCGAGTATCCGGGTTCGAACTCGACCGGTTCGAATCCGTTCTGATGGCTTTTTAAGCGTGAAAGCACCGTAAGAGGTCATGGTCAGTCATTGGTCAGTCCATAGGCTCCATCACTTCCTTTGTTGGCTAGCGAATTTGAAAACCTCGTACGTTGGATCCGTTATATCGCACTTCGTTTGATATATCCGTGCAAGGCCACATTTTGTGACCTCACGAAAAAGCCAATCGGTTGCATAGCCCCGAATTAACTCCTGCAAAGTCACTCACCTATTCTTGACAAATTCTCCTCTCATTGCTCACTAATATCTTCTCTTCCGTTATTCACTCTTCATAAACAAAACATCAGATACCTCGCCTGGTCACATTATACAGACATCTGTTTGAAGGAGCGGGGACGTAGAGCTTCAGTTTGGACAACTTCTTATTTCGTATCAGAAGAATAAAACACCTAGCTACAACGACTAATTTCAGCGCATATTTTTTTTTTTCTACTTTTAAAATCATTTTTTTTTTTTTTTTTTGCAATACTCGTGACCTTCGGATGTACGGCCATGGAAAAGGACATCCATGAACTGCGGACGCTAACATGAGAAAGGAACGCGCAAATATGGGACCCTTTTCATAAATGTCTGAAATCCCGTTGTTTACCTTTATAGCACTCATTAGCCCACTGTCATGTGTATTGCGTATTGCACTACAATCAAATGCATGACGCGGGTAGTGCAGCTCAGAGCAGGTGGATTAATTAGCTTCTTTTGCAAGATGTTGTGTGCGCGATGCGGTGTCTGATATGTACACCAAATTTTGTCTGTTACGCAGGGGATTCAAGTTTTGCACGTCAACTGGGGAGGATCACGTGACAAGGGTGACATAGAACCTACGTCACGGCTACAATCCTGGTTCTCCTTGCCCTCTATGCAGGCTTTTATTTTTAACTTTCCCCTCGCCTCCTTGCCCTCTATGCACACTTTTTCTTTCGAACTTTTTTTCCATGCCTTTCTGAGACCTGGTGGGGTGAAGGGTGGAGTGGTCGCCTGGCGTACAGGGGGAAGCGTACGCGACGGCTGCGCACTCATTGTTAAAATGTATGTTAACAGGAGGACCAGATTGTTCATACCTAGCCGTGACGTAGATTCTACTTCACTCTTGTTGTCACGTGATCCTCCTCAGTTGACGTGCAGAAATTGAGTACCGTTATCCAGAGGAGTGGTTAAAAAAAATAAAATAAAAAAAAAAAAAAAAAAACGGACGTGGGCGCCGCAGCCGAGACGCTATAGCTCCGCTGGCGAAGTGGCCCGGTACGCTTTCATGTGTCGCCATCTTGCGTCAGTCGCTAAAAAAACTCTGCAATACGTACTACACTCTAGGGTTTTCAGCCAAGCTATAGCGAAACTTGTTTTCAACCGGTGTAACTGTGGAGAAGGCAGAGTAGAAGAGGTCTGCACGCACGGGAGCCAATGGGTCTTGCGAAAAAGGTGGATTTCAGTATGCCTGCTCAGCAAATGCATTCGCTTGTATACTGATGACAAAGTCTGTATCTGCCCATTGGACATGTACACTGCCACCTCGAAAATAACAGTTCAACTTTTGCGCTTATTGAGTAAGTCGCGAAACTCAAATATATATATATATATATATATATATATATATATATATATATATATATATATATATATATATATATATATATATATATATATATATATATATATATATATATATATATAGCAGATCGATTAAGGGGAAATGAGGGTGCTCGTTATAATACATGAAGGAAAGAAGCCAACAGTCGGCGAGGCCAAGGAAAGCGTTGGAGATGGTACTTTGTCTTTTTTTTTTATGTTTACTTGGATAATCACAGAAATTAGTAATGTAATCGGTAGAGGGGAAAGATAATTAAACACAAAGTAGAAGAAAAAACAACGTGCCGATGGTGGGAACCGAACCCACGATTACATTACTAATTTCTGTGATTATCCAAGTAAACTTAAAAAAAAAAAGACAAAGTACCATTCCCAACGCTTTCCTTGGCCTCGCCGACTGTTGGCTTCTATATACACACACCATCGGCGCGTTGTTTTCCCTTCCGCTTTGCATTTAATGCTCTTCATTCCAATAATCACCATACGACAAAAATTCCTGTGATTTCAACAGCATAAACGAAAAAAAAAACAAAAAAATAAAACGAACGTTTGTCTTGCGCTCGTAGACTGTTCGCTCCTTTATATATATATATATATATATATATATATATATATATATATATATATATATATATATATATATATATATATATATATATATATATATATATATATATATATATATATATAAATAACCCCTATGCAGGTAACCTCTGTGTGGCATTGATAGAATAAGGGCTAATATTTATTGATTGAACGTCTGGGCCTGTGGCGCAACTGATAACGCGTCTGACTACGGATCAGAAGATGCCAGGTTCGAATCCTAGCAGGCTCTCTTTGTCTACTTTTTTTCCCACCGCTGCATGCAAGGGATGACTGGCGCGGACTTCCCAAATGGTGTCATTGCGGATCGAACTCTCTCTGAAAAGAAACAAAAATTATGCACATGTTTATTTCAATTACTGTAAAATTCTAAGGAATTCTAGCTTCCTTTCAGAAAAGCGCAATTAGAACAATATACGTTAATTATGCTTCAAATGCAACCAAACTTGGCTCTGACATGTGCCGATTTGATGCATATTTAGGAACCGTTTTCTTTTATAAGCTACCGTCTATGGTGCTCCAGTAATCGCAGTTACCACACTAGTAAAGTTAGTCCTTCCCGGGTCGTTCATTTACAGAAGTAAAAATTGAAAAGTATATATTAACATCTTGGTAAAGGTCTTTTCTCTGCAATAATAATATCAGCAATTACTTTAGTTGCTCAATACTTAGGGGAATGAAAGTTGAACTGTGCATCTATGTTTCTATGCAAACGTTTCCTAGAAACATAACTTTCAAAAACAGTTTCACCAGTAGAAAGCGAAATCAGGGTTTCCTGGCTGTCGTCAACGTTTCATGATTTACATGCAAAATAAGAGGACCATTCTGCTATGATTTGTTAGACAACGCCGAAAGAAGGAGTCATAGTAACAAAAAAAAAAAAAAAGAAGAAGAAGGGAGAGCTGAGAAAATCAGCCTTGCAGTATAATCTCTCCTTTGCCTCGTTTAGTTTGACCTAGATTTTGTTCTGTGAAATGCGACATTGCGACCAGAGGAAGCTCTGATACATTCTCTTGACAATGTACAACATAACCGTAGTATGATGCCGGTGCTTCGTCGGTGGCATGCCGGTGATTTGCGGCATGCCTGGACCATCAGAAGCGCAGTTTGCTCACATCGTTTTTCTATTTAACTTCATTTGAGAATACATTATTCTTCACTCGTGGGCAGTAATAGGAAACGCACTGTAAAAAAAGAAGATTCACGCACAGACGACGCACCGTCAAAAAAGCATGGTCAAAGCGCGAAGGTCCTGCAGTTCAGTCAGCACAGGCTGCAGCATCTATTGAATGGGATCTGACGGCAATGTCACTTCTTGCGAACTACATGATATTCATGTCGTCTACATAAACTGCGAATCTTTAAACCTTACCTCTATATGTATCGCGCAAGCAACCAATTACTGCAGAGTTTGGTAACTGAGAACTTGCTGGTGTACCTAATAACTCTTTTTGTTCTCAAGGTGCCTGATACATTTAGCGAATGACGCCAGCGGGTAGCTAACGTACGAAGAGCGCAGAGACGAAGCTTCGGAGGAGAACAAGAGGCGTTCTGGAACGAGCACGGATCATATACATACACACCCATACCATAATTTTGATCTTAATAATAAGCAAATAAATTGAATCAGCTGAGTAACAGAAGCGCTGTCAAGCACAAAAAATGCCCGGAACCCCTGACAGGTTTGAAAGAAAAAAAAAATGGTGAGGTGCAGAAATTTTTAGGGGACGCAACGCTCAAGCGCACATACTGACAACAGATTTTCTATCATAGCAAGTTCACGTATTAGGAGAAAATGATATGGTTGGTTTGTGGAGTTTAACGTCCCAAAGCAACTCAGGCTATGAGAGACGCCGTAATGGAGGACTCCGGTAATTTCGACCACCGGGGGTTCTTTAACGTGCACTGACATCGCACAGCACACGGGCGCCTTGCTTTTCGCCTCCATCCAAAAGCTGCCGCCGAGGCCGGGATTCGATCCCGCGTCCTTGGGAACAGTAGTCGAGCGCCGTAACCACTGCGTCACCCCGGCGGGGACAAAATGATATGATTTGTTCAGCCGCTTTAACATTGTACCGCACCTAGCGAATAAAATCATTTACCGTTAGTGGAAAGGCTGATTTGGTTTTATCTCGAAGTGTCTGCTGTTTTGTCATGCCCACTCTTCCCATTTTTCGATTAGCCTACGTCGTTCAGTTTCGCTGACTGTCCAGACAGTTTAGGGCTGAAGATAACACAATGTAACCAGTGTAAAATATCAAAAAAAGGTTGAATTCTGTTTTATGCGATGATATTTTTGCCACTGATTAACTTCATGTAGGATGCATTTTGCTCTTATGTCTGTGTTTCGATGCTTTATTTGTCAACACTTGGGTACTAATCCTTAAACTTGCATGCTATGGTTGAATATCTGTTACCGGTATGCGCACTTAAGTTTTGTTTATCATGCCTCCTCTAGCAAAACTTCTGTACCTCACCTTCAATTTAATTAAAACCTTATTGCCTAGTACTCCGGGTGGTCCTTGTACTTGACAGCGTTCCTGTTACTCAGCTGCTTTAACTTATTCGCTTCTGCTTGAGATCAAGAGTCTGGTATAATCGTACGGGGAAAGTAAGCGCAAAAAAAAAAAAAGGAGACAAACACAAGAGAGGAGACAGGACAACGCGCTTGTCCTGTCTCCTCTCTTGTGTTTGTCCCCTTTTTCTTGCGCTTACTTTCACCGTACGATCATGAACCAACTAGCCCAGCAACAAGCTCTACTTCAGTCTGGTATAAGTGTGTATGCAGGATTCGCACTCGTCTCAAAACGCTTCTTATTTATCTCCCGAGCTTCTCTTCTTTGCGCCCTTCCTACGCTATAGCTACCTGCTGGCTTCATTCGCTACAAATATTGGGCATTTTGAACGCAGAACAAGCTGTTACGTACGTCAGCAAGTTCGCCGTCACTAACTCTCTCGCTTACGCGACGAGTATAGAGGTACGTTTTAAAAAAGCATAGTTTCAGTAGATGACATGAATTCTATGTAGTTGACGAGAAATCACATTGGCTTGAGACATTATTCAATAGATGTTCCAGCCTGTGCTGATCAATGATCAATCTGCACGACCTCCGTGCTTTGACCATGCTGTCTGACGGTGTGCCCTCAGTACGTAATGTTCTTCTTTTTTTTTTTTTTTTTTTTTTGAGCATGCCTCCCATGTGATGACCCTGAAGTGACGACTAATGTATTTATAAATGAACACAAATAGAAAGTAGAAGTTGTCAGCAAATTGCACTTTTGATGGTCCGACACACCGCATATCAAGGCTGGTTTTTGACAACGAAGCCCCGCCATCTTACCACGGCTATGTGACACTGTGACAAGAAGAGACCAGGGATTTCCTCTGGTCCCAGTTTCGCAGAACAAAATCAAGGTCAAAACCGGCGATAAACGATGTAAACGAGACACAATCTACATCAACGCTGATTTTCTCAGCTTTCACTGTTTCTTCGATTGCTATGGCTCACTATTTTGGCGTAGCGTAACAAATGGCAGCAGAATGTTCTTGCTTTTTTTTTGTTTGCATAGATCCTGAAAAGCTAAAAACAGCGAGAAAGCTCTAAATTTCACTTCTTCTTCGTGAAGGTGCTTTTGAAATTTGTCTTTGTAGTCTTTGGAAGCAGCGTTTGAATGCAAACATCAACCCTGTGTTTAACGTTTGCTATCCTACGTATTAGGCAATTAAAAAAATTAATGATAACATTGTTGAAATTATTGCACAGAACGGGTCTTTGCCAACATGGTGACTTATGAAACTTGTGCACTTTTTCTTCAATAACTGCACGGCCAAGCGATAACTTTGACTTAACGAGTGTGGTAATTGTGATTACTCAGGAACCGTAGCAGCTAGCTTAAAGTAGAATAAAAATATTGCAATATGCATACAAAGTTATATATGGGCGCCAGATATGGTTTCATTTAGAGCTTAACAAATTCACGTAAATAGTAATAATTGCCGCGTCTCCTGCGGAAGCAGCAGTTTCGCAGCACGTATTAATAAATGGCCTAACATGCCCATGATTTACCTTGTTTTCAGCAGAGCTAGACCAGCGACTTTCAATAGAGCATCATCTGGGAGGTCCGCTCCAGTTATCCCCTACATGCAGCAGTTAAAAAAGAAGAAAGAAGACAAAGCGAGCTCGCCAGGATTCGAACCTGGATTCTTCTGATCCGTAGTCAGACGCGTTATCCGTTGCGTCACAGCGTTTCCTTTTTCTCGCATGGTATTTATTACACGTGGTTATGTACAGAAAGGGTTATGTACACTGACTATTTACAAAGCACTCAGCTGTTACTGAGCTGCACAACAGAAAACACAACTAAAAGGCAGGCAAAGATAAACTGGTGACACGTCGCCACAGGCTTTTTTTCTTTATTATCGTCTTGGCAGCACAAACAAACACAAAATACATTTACATGACAATAAAAGCAACGATTACTTTCTGGCTACTGCACGATGAGAGAATAGAATAAATGATTTTAGCTTGTCGAGGACTGGCAGTCACTCCGGTTGAGGATCTTGCTGCCCGAACACTTCCTGTGTGTAGATGATGCTTTCAATGAAATGCTTATAAGCAGGATGCAGGATACTGTGCATGCAGAGCAACATTAACAGGTCGCAAGACACTTCACCTGGTTCTGCGCATGGTAAGGAAACGTATTCCGAAAGGCGTCCCAAATAAACGTTGACGCCCAAATAAACGTTGCGAAAACTCTATGCAACTTTTGCACGGAAATCCTGAGTAAAGATAACACTTGAAGAACATGAAATATCTTCGCTATTAAAAACATATTGCAAGCAGTCGCTCTTGCAAACATGAAAAAGTCGTGACCTCCAGACTTGTTTGTCTTAGCCCTAATGCGCTCTGCTTCGTCGGACCAATATTTTTTGCTCTCTTGGTAGTGGGCTAGTGGCACGCCAAGGTACTTTCCTGGCGTGTCAACCCACTTCATTCTGCAAAACAGTTCCGGCGTGGCTTGCCAGCTATCATGCCAAAATCCAAAACACTCACAATCACAAATATTTACGGCCTTTTTTACCACTTCTTGCACGATTTCCTGGTCACTACAGAACACTGCTATATCGTCTGCATATGCCAACACATGTACTTCTTTATCACAAAAAGTGTAACCTCAATATTTTGCCTTGTGAGCAGTCTTAGACAAAATGGCTCAATTGATACAGTGCGGAAAGAAGTGGAGAAAGAGGACAACTTTGTCTCACCGATGACAACACTGGGATACTATCACTCAGGTGCTTATTTATAATGAACCTGGATGTACGGACACTATACACCATTTTCACTCCGTCAGTGATGACGCGTCCTACATTTACATGTTCAAAAAGCACGAACAAGATTTCATGCGCAACTCTATCGAACGCCTTATGCAGGTCCATTTGAATCATGGCGACACGACCCTGCGTTGCGACACGACGATCTTTCAGCAGGCGTCCGTGCACACCTTTTGAACCAGTTTAGTATGCTACAGGAATTTCCAAGTACATATCAGGCACCACATTTCCCCCGTCACATGCCACCGCAAAACATAATAGATCCACCCGCTGTGAGCTATACTCACCGCGCTAAGCATTTAACTCTAATGTAATAAAAATAATACGTGGCAATGAGCTAATGAAAGTGTTCTGTCGTGGTAAACAACGGGCTTTCAAGACATCTATGAAAACAGCTATCTTTTCGCCTCCGTTTCTCACGCTGGCATCAGCGTTCCTGCATGCCCTTTTCGATGGCGGAACATCCTAGGATCACTAGTATTACGAAACAAAAATAATGAGACAGATTTAAAGGTAAACAATTTTACCAAACTTTTATTTTGTCTGTCGCCTCCCTCCTTAATATGTCTCCTGATGAACTCAGCTTGAGTAGGTGTTTTATTCTTCTTAAGCAACGGGTCGAAACTGATGCTCTGTTTCAGACAGATTTTCAGACAGATTTATTTTTATTTTATTTACAGATACAGATAAGGCCTTGGAGGTGGCCGTGGCAGAATTGATGAACAGTGATTGACAATAAAATTGCATGTTCGCAATAAAGATTGCTGTGAGGTAACGGCCAGGTACGCTGCCGGGCGAGATAACCTGGTGTTAAGTTCACGAGGGAAGAGTGAATAATGAGAGAGAACAAATGAGTGAACAATGAAATAATGGGTGAAGTCACTTTCCGGGTGTTATTTCGGCTCTATGCCACTTGTGGGGATCAGGTTGAGGTTGGCCGCACCGGTTGTAGCAGTAAATCCGGAGCCTTACTATACGGTTCCTCTAGCCCATGGCTCATGGTGTAGGCATGAAACTGAAATTTGGAAAGATTTCGAACAGTGCTACTTGGGATATCTTCGTCTTCTGGTCGTACCTGAAGAGTTGCGGTGTCCAATTAAACATTGCTTGCCTCAGTTATGAGAGTACCAGTTTGTTCTGGCACATTTCGTACCTTTGTACGCGTACAAGTTTTTGCTAGAGTTCGCGCGCGCCATAGCTTTCACCTGGTGCTACACGAGGTTTGTGTATAGTTTAGGAAAGGTATACCGTGCTCTGTTGCCTCGGAATATCTCAGTGCCCTGTGCACCATCGTGTTGTGAAATTCTCTTTTAATGTAGGCTTAGTGGCAATGAGGCAAGGCTGCCTCCATGCCACTCGGTGATCAATCGCGTAAACTAAAGATGGGCAAAGCGGCTCAGAACGTCTCAGCTCACTGAAGTGAGCTGGCTTATTTGAACTGCTTACCGACTCACTTATATCTGTTTTGCTCAGGAGCAAGCAGTGGTCTATTCGAGAGATAGAAAGACGGCTCTGTCTCTCTCTCTCTCGTTCACTGATCCGCGCCAGTTCGACCTTCCGAAACTCAACGAAAGTGTGAAAATATTTGTGTTTACATTCTATCTCCCTTCATGGTGGCTACAAAAGTCCAGTAAAAAGCAAAATCCGTTTTTTTTAATGTGATCCTTTCTCTTTAGGTCCGCTATATTTACTGGAGGTGCACCCATTCCCCAAGAGAGGATTTCGGTTCATTTCTTAACCTATTGTTTCAAAATTATCTGAAGAACATTGTCATAATGCACCACACTGAGAATTATCCCTGATAAATACTTGGGGCCATCAATTTCTAAAGATAGCCCAAAATCTCATGTGGACTGACCGTTAATAAATATAGATAGTGAGGATATCGACAGATGGTAGTAGTGAATTATAAATATAGAGAAAGCAGATTAACTGATTCGAGGTCTCTCTTATATTCCCGGTGACAATGAATTCAGGAGCCTGAAGTATTATGTAAATGCATCTATTGTTTTTTTAATGCTGTGTGCGCTTTGTAGCACGAGACCGCGTTAGTCCTTTTTGCCTTTTCTAATTTGCGGTTTTTGCACGCCCCCCCCCCCCCCCCTTTTTTCTTGCTTTCCCTAGCTGATTCGTTTTTCGAATATCCTGATAACCCTATTGTTCAACTTTGCGACAGTTTTTCGCAATGCCCACAGCTCTCAGCCCCCCCCCCCCCCCCCCCCCCGGCTTCTCCCGTTGCTTCCTTTCTACCTGGCAACAGGTTTCTTCCCCAGTCCTCCAACTCAAACTTCTTCAATCTCCCTATTTTTGCCGCCGCATACACACGCCGACCGTATTTCATTCATTCATTCATTCATTCATTTTGTGTCTACTTCAAGCCGCATCGCTCGTCATTTATGCTGTGATGTGTGGTTTTAATTTTTCAAGGCATCTAGCTGTTTCCCGTTTAGAGCACACGATGGGCTGCAGTCAGAGCTGTTTATTCGTGGCCGAACCAGATTTTTTTTTCTGTATGGGGTGGCTGCGGAAGGGGCTATGCATACGCATAGCAAGCATTGAAAGCAAAACAAAAGACGCACAAAACCAGCGGCGACCACCCGAACCATAGACGCAGCATTGCGGCTGCCAAGTCGCCGGCGCGGAGCCTCGACACAGCGGCGAAGCAGCCGACCGCGCTCCGACCGACGGCAGCCGACGGCGCGCGGATGATCGTATAGACTGCAGTCGTTTTTCTTTTCGTTATATGCCGGCTCGATCCACCCATGCCTGCCCACCAGAGTTGCTTTCTCGGACTGCTAATCAATGGCGCTGAAGTCGCAGCAAGCAAAAGACCCGACTCTGGCAGAATGGTTCCTGACGGCTCACTGAACGAGCGGCTCCCCAAAAGAACCGTCGCTCACGGTTCCTGACCGCTAACTGAGCGAAGGCCCTCCAAAAGAGCGGCCGCTCAGTGAGCCGCAGCTCATTATCGCTCTTCTGAAAAAGCAGCTCAAAAGAAAGCCGAAGGCGAGGGGATGCGAGGGGATGTTTGCGAGGAAGGGCGGGAGGCATGGCCTCCGCGATCACCCCCACGCGCGCGGGGGGGGGGGGGGGGGGGGGGTGACCTCGGAGGCCATAAGAGAGGGCAGTTGCTTTCTCGCATCGCTAATAGATGACGCCGAAGTCGCAGCGAGATCTGGTTCCCAAGGAACCGTTCGGCTCGAAACGAATCACTGAACGAGAGAGACGGCTCACCAAAAGAGCCGCCTGCTCAATTTTAGTGAGCCGCCGCTCACCCGCACTTTTGAAAGAGTCGCTCAGAAGATCCGACTCGCTCCTCAGGGATCCATCTCTAGCGTAAACCGTACGTAGCAATATGACCGCTCAGAAGCATGCCGAGCAGGACCGCCGGTATCAATATCTGCAGTTCCATCTCAAATGTACGCTCTCTCTCGCGACAAGTAATAATTATCATAACCTGTTCGGCGTCGGAACCGACGATCCATGCATTAAATAAAACTACTGTGACCCACAGAACACTAAAACTTCGAAAAACCCCGGAAAAGCCGCAGCGAGGAGGCGAAACCTGAAGCTGGGAGGTTTGCAACATGGGCGCGCGTGCTAGTGCGCAGTGCACATTCTCGAGTGCAAGCTTGCAATATTGGGCAATAGGGATTCCGAAAACGTGTACGAGCACATTTTTGTAACGCGAATCTGATGTTGACTACTCGATCGATACAACCGTTCAAATCTACCCGTCCCTTCCGCTTCAAAATTATGAAGTGTTGGTTGTTCACATTTTAACAGCTTGCACTTAATAGCTCCCTGTTATTCAAGATTGACGTGCGAAAGACCAACAATTAGAGAATATTATTTCTGTGAGCATTTGAATCTACCGCGTAACCTGCGGGCATAATGCAAAGCTGGCGAAAAATCGATAAAAGAAGCATTTGAACTTGGTTTTGCCAACGTCGTTTCTATTATTAGCACGTCTAAATTACTAAGGACATAATAACAGTGAACAGCTTTGATAACGCGCTGTTGAGGTTTCCCCCAGTTACCCGTCGTTTTTGTGGGTCGCTGTATCTGCGTGCACCTTACGACTCGCACCGTATTTGCAGGCTTCATGCGTTGCGTCGTATATCCGCGCACTTTTTCCATGATTGGCGCATGTTCACGCATTCTACAGCTGCCCAGCAGAAGGCATGTTCACAGCAAGGCTGCTGTGAACATGCCTTCTGCTGGGCAGCTGTAGAATGCGTGAACTTTGAATGGTGACAGTGGCACCATTCTTCGATTGGGTCTTTCCCTGAGCTTGCAGTTCACTATGCGCCTCACTGCATACAGGTTGAATTTTTCCGGGTTTGCGAATTAAATCGATAGTTAAACCAATTATGAAATCGCAAAAATAGGCAGGGGAAAAAGGTAGGAAAAAGGTTTGCAGTAGTAAATATCCGTTCAGGACGGGTTGCAGTACGCCGAATAGTGTGTTCGAGTTGCTGCGAGACTCGCTTTAATATATATTGTAATGGTAGCGGCAGATCACAGTGGTAGTGAATACAGAGTGTGAATTATAGGGAGGAATTTTGCTGTGCCGAGACGAGTAGAGAGTTGTCAAGGAAGCAGGATGAGCAGGACATTTTTCGGGTAGAACAGCCGAAACCTTAGGTGGTGACGCATCTTTAGCTTAAAGGAGCCCTGAGCTAGCATGTTGAACCCATTATGCGGGCAGCGTACGCCATCATAGACTCGTCAGCCAAGTCGTAGCGCCGAGAACTCCGGAACAAAGCGCTGGTAACGATATTAGTGGTTTCTCACAGTGCATCTTTCACCTCGTTGTCAAAGAGCATCCTCCCAGTGTTGCCTACTGCCGCGCACATCCGTATGTAATACAACAGCTGATATCTCCATGCATAGGTTATCAGGGTGCCATCAGGCCCTTTATGAAACTGAAGCGATGGTCTTGTGGTGCAGCATTGAAGAATAGTAGGCATCGAAGAGTAGTTAGACTGGGTAATTCTAGTGTAAATAGACCAGCTGGATCGTACGTCTTGCGCCGAAGTAGGGCTAGCAACATTTGTTTGGTGGAAATATTAGTTTTGTCCCCAGGGCACTGATTATGTTTTGCCCTTTGGTAACCTACATCGCTTCGACTTGAGCTCACATAATATTGGACCTGGGCGCGAGGTTGTTAGATCTTCGAATGCGGAGTTTAGAAATTTGCCGTTTTGAGCAAGCCTTCCCTTCCTCTTGCTTATCTATTTGACGCAGCTTTGGCAGCGAATTCGCCATCGATGTGGACGACCTGGACCAGACCGATGAAGAGGTTAAAGAGAACGTGCGAATGAACAAAAGCATAATCGAGACGTGCAAGCATCAACCATGGCCTATGAATAAAAAATACAAGATGCTGAGGCAAGTACGATATTTAATTAGTACCGAAACCTTTTTTTGAACGTCACGAAGGGAAGTGTTGCGGGAGATACAAAGAACCTTAAAATGGAATGCGCACAGACGCCTTCAAGCAGCGGTAGTCAGTACTGCGACCCTATGTAAAACTATCTGTAAAAAGCACAGTGTGTCTGTCATGCAACTTCATCTCAAACAAGGCGGACGAACGTGCTAACATTCAGGAGATAATTTTGTTTTTAGTTTTTGCGTTCTGGAGGCATGCGCATGCGCGAGCGCCTTCATCATAATTATGTTGTAGGCGATTGACCTTCCCCTTCACCACATTTAAACAACAGCGCCATTATCAGGTAGGTTTTCGATCATTGTGACTAGAAGAGAGGGCATGAAAGTGGTGCAAAAAATGACGGACACTGAGTGACTGAACGAACTGATTTCTTCGGCCAGGGAATTCTTTCACCTGGCCGTGCTCGATTTTTAATAAATAAAAGCTGTATTTTCCCATAATTAAACGGTCTACCTAATGTATTGAGACTGAGTCCAGCGCTTCTATATTATTTTTTTTTTCTGTCTAAGATCCATGTTATGTCATTCTGTGTGCCTGTGCAAACGCTTAACGCCACTGAGAGTGAACCACATTAACTGCTTAACCTACAGGTTGTCTTGACGAAGTAAGAAACGGCTCTAAAATCCTTAGTCGCAATTGCTTAGAGGCCTCGAAGTCCGACTTTAAGCATGATTATGGAGTTCTTTTAACCATTTCACGTGTAAAGATAAATTTCAAAAAAATCCTCCGAAACCACTGTCAAAAAGAATTTGTCAGCACAGGCTGCTACAAAAGTGGTTTGTTGCTTAGAAATATTTATAAAGGCCACAGTGGTTATTTATTTAATTTATTTAATTATTGATTACAAGTACCTGCAGTGACCAAGGGGCATTAATGTCGGAGGATTCACACATATTATGTTACGAGCAAATCAAATATTGGGAATGCATCGGCAAGGTAACACAACATATATAAATGAATTAACCACTTGTTAGGACAATGACAAATTAATATACTTTGGTACATCAGTAACAATAAAAAATAATAAAAAATATTGACCTGGGAATATAAAAGTATATCACATTATCATGTCAAGAGTGCTTGAAAATTGGGTGCACAAAAACCACATGATACGGAAGAGTATTCCAGCCGAGAGTTACGTTAGGAAAAAATGAATACGTAAATACATTAATGCGGCATTGATAGCTCTTAATTTTTTTTTATGTAGTCGAGTCTATTCGATATATAGTGTGGCTTCTTTAGATAAGTGGATTTATTAACACCAGTAAAATCATTATAATTACTGTACAAGAATTTCAGCCTGCACATTTCTCTCCGAATGGTAAGAGTCTTTCGCCCTAAACATACTGGAATTTTTGAACTCTTTATTGAAAAATTAGTTTCGGATAACAAATCTAGCAGTACATTTCTGTATTCTTTCCATCTTTTTTATGAGGCTTCTAGGGATCGGGTCTCACGCTACATGAGCATATTCTAGCACTGTTACTGGAATTTCTATATCAAGCTGAAATCGCAAGTCGACATAATGGCCGCGAGCTTCCGACGGGAAGGGCACACTCTGCACAGGGTCATCCCCTCTTAGGGCGAGCATACGAGTCTTTGGCCACTCTATTCGAAGCGCCATTGCTCCCGAGCAGCAAAGCGAAGCGGCAGGCCGCGGGAGAGACCATCACTAGGTTTATTCGTGCCTGCAGTTATCCGCTTCGTCGGACGCGACGGGCCTTCGAAGAGAGCGACCGCCTCGTCGCGTGCTCACCTCAAGTGTATGGGCGACGCTGCATCCATTTGACAAAATATAGGACTTTCTGAGACGTGCCCCAGATAACGAGGCAGGGTTGGTTCTTTTCAGATAATGGGCAGGGGCAATTTCTAGGATAGGCCACATTGACTATTATGCAACTATTATACTGCTGCGGACAGAACCACTGAAAATATCTGCGGGGATAATGCATGAAGGCGAGGTGCTGGCATTGCTTCACCACATTTAGGTTATTGCTTTTGCTAGACGTGCCAAGACCTACGTGAAGAAACATGAAGGTGAACTGGCACAAAGCAAGCAGGCTAAAGACATATTCGCCAAGTACACCATATTGCTCAACAACGTAAGTAGGCGAATATATTCTTTCTTTGTGTTATCCGAAAGCCACCAAAAGATGGTGATGATGTGTTCAATATTACGCAACTTTCGCAACCCTCATACTACAAATGCGAGAATACATAGCAGGAAATATGAAACAAAAGAGATCTCTTTTTCTGTCACATGCTCAGGTATGCGGACGCGAATATTTGGTACTCCTGCCCCGTCAGTCGATGTCTGTGGATAAAACGGTGTCTACTACGTAGCGCTGCAGTTTATGTGGGTTTTAACACTTTAGAGTTAGTAAAGGGAGCTAAGTGCCCAGGGGTTCTAAATCTATTAGCCTTCGCGCAATGCGCTTGTCTGTATTCGATTTAAAATGCGTGATAAATCTGACGCTCAGGTCAAGGCTATTTTGCAGTGAGTATGTCACTAACCTCAATTGTCACTGCAATCGGAAAGTAATCGCTAGCACGAGATTTCATCTTTCTTCTCGCCACTGTTAAGAATTCTACGCAAGTTTATCTACGTTTTGCTGCAGGGAAGCTAGGATTTGCTTATGTGGTTTGTACATTAGTCTTCAGAGGAGACTGCTTGCATTTCTTCATCGGCGACTTTTTAACTCGTTCTCGCAATGTGTTTCAGTCATGGCATCGACTGCAACGTGAAGTCGCAGAGTTGGTGGTAACACTTACACCGTGGGAAATGCGCATCAAAAGAATTGAAAGTAAGTACAGGCACATAATATTTATTGACATGCACGCATTAATGTAGGGGTTTGTTAGCTGGTCGAGGGTAGGTGCTAGCTAGTGAAATCGACCTGAAGCAAAGTCAAGGTTTTTTTCTATCTCTTCAGCTTTTACTGAAATTTTGAAGACACTTTCCCCGTTTTGCGGCCCTTGCCAGGGCCGCAAAACGGGGAAATCTGCCAGGGGTTGACCAGACCTTAAATCACCTTTGGAACTGACAGAAGTATGACATTTCCAGCTGGTCTCCAGGAAGAAATGAAATTATTCTATTGTCTTAAGTTAGTACATGAAAAGTATTTTGTATACAAAATATAAAACGCTTCATCAACCCACTGTGGACCTAATGCCGACAAACTAATTTCGAGTTTTGGGTTTGGGCATGTATTTCTTTGTAAATATATGCAATGCACCAAAGTCGTTTGTTTCAGGTCATTTTGGATCTGTCGTGGCTTCATACTTCATATTTCTGCGGTGGGTCTTCTGGCTCAACTGCTTCATCTCCGTTTTTGTATGTTGTTTTCTGATGGTGCCAGAGGTAGGAAACATTCTTATGGTCATATAACAGATCACGATTGCTACTTGACAAGCAAGTCAATTAGTAGCGAAACTTTAATGAATAATTACATGCTCTCGTCAACCATTTCCTATTGTGTCTTAAAGGGACGAGTAGTTGCTCTATTTCGATAGCACTCCACGTTCTAGTCCCAAAGAAAACGAATCTTTTTTTTTTTTTTTTTTTTTTTTTATAAGCTAGGAAAGAACAAAAATACGAAATATAGATTCCATCAGCCTCCGAATTCGCAAGTAAAATGCATGTGTCGACTCCGGATTTTCGGCCGCAAATCGGAGTGGCTACTACATTATACTGAAACGGTAATGGAGCCAGAATTAGGCAAAAACATTTTTTTTTTTTACTGAGAACATTCTTTGTTTCTTTTATAAAATTTTGCAAGATGACATGAAAACGTGGATGGTGAAAAAGCAGCAACAACGGAAGAGTTTGAACTATATTTTCGTGTATTCTGATGCTTTCCATGGGAAAACAGGTTTTGCGAGGTGATGATGATCCTAGTGGTATGAGGAAGCAACTAGAGAGCGAAGAAATGAAGAGCGCCTTGAACCTGCAGGCGATCTGGGAATTCGAAGTACGTCGCCAATTTTTCTGCCATCTTGGCATTGCAAAATAAATAACGGAAGCACGTTCGCAGCATTTGGCTAAGCGCTTCAGAGGTCTGCCTGTGTGCATGAGCTGCCCGGTCGCATAGTTGGTGGCACAGAATATTAGCAGTGCCTAAAAATGACATTAGTGTTGCAACGCGACACAGTTCATGAAATGAGTTTCTCTTGCAGGGGTACTTGAAGTATTCGCCAATTTTTTACGGGTATTACAGCAACAGAGAGATGACGGAAGAAGGTTACCGATTGCCTTTGGCCTATTTGCTCTCCTCGCTAACCATGTACATATTTAGTTTCTTCGTAATCCTTCGCAAGTAAGTGTGGCTACTCCATTTCTTATTTCGAAAAATTGAATACAGTGTTTTAAGGTGTGGGAAAGAATTATTGTTACTGGCCTCTAATGGAACGGTTCGAAGGTATTGTGAAGCATGCATTTCTACTTTCGACTTTTTTTTTTTTTCATGAACACGGGTAGCCCTATTTTATGACAGCAATAGCGACTACGCTCAAAAAGATTTATTAAGCAATTAAAATGAGTCGTTACGTACATATTGTGCCGTTTATGATAATATTAAATCCGGAAAAAAATGCGCAAAAAACAGTACATTACGCTTGGCTCGAGCCACAGAATGTTATCAGTGGCCGCTTCTTATAACCTGTAGTTCGTTTTTAATCTCAAGAACAAAGAACAAAACCATTCTTGTTTGACTTTCATGACTTCCAATATCGGCACACGTGATAATTATTTAACTAAACAGACGCCAGTGAATCGAATAAAACCCTTTAGCTCCGGCCATACATCATAATTGCAGGCGTACTTTCATTAAATTCTTTCTTACTTCTTAAAAAATTCATACTCGTGCATCAGTACACGACATTAGAGACTCGTCTAGTCTTTCTAACCCTTCTGCCTTAGCGCACCAGACTCACCCATGAAACACTCTACTAGCCTTTCACAAGCTACGGTCAGAGAAAATTTCGAGCAGGAGTGAGGACAGCGTGTAAATTTTATCCGAAGTCTGAGTTCCTCTCAAAACTACTTTTCGAAGCTTGCTTTGATTTCATCCATTCCATATCGACTTTTCTAAATTAACGACTGATATCTTGACAGGTGCGGGAAGTAAAAAGAAAAAAAAATAAAAAAAAATTGCGCCGTACGAATGATTTAATACTTATGAAATTTGGGTTCTTTTTGATTATTATTTTCGACGGTTGAATCGCTGGCTTTTTTGGATGATTCAGTGTTGAAGTATGTGTAGTTATGAGTTAGTATATCTCAGCGTTTTAGTCAGCATGAGCAACTTATTTACCAGTAACTGCGTGCAAATGGTAGTACACTTCAGCTGTGCTAGTACAAAAAAAAGTTACTGTCGTCATTGAAAACGTAATGCACAATAAGCGAGATAAGTGGCAGACAAAATCACGAGTGGTAGTTCGCATCTAAGAACACGGCTGATATATTGTTGCTAATTTGTCGCGCTGGGTTGAGCGAAAGGGCGAGTCATCACATGGTCTGCTCGTTGATGTCAGTGATGGAACATCGCACGAGAGTTTCAACAGCCACAAAGTTATTTTCATGACGCTAATGAACGGTCTCATCTCACTTTTTGGCACGCACTTGAGAAACCAGCTGAACCGACTAACTACTCTGAGCAGATAATGATGGGCACCAGTTACTGCTCAGATAGCAGGCCGCCATCAGGTGATGCTTCCTGGGCTGCAGAGGCTTCTAAGTTAGGAGAGGAATATATATTTCTAGAGTCACAACTGCGCTTTTTATATAGCAATACTATGGTCCCCATCACGCCCCCGGCTTCACTACTTAGTTAATATCGAACTTTGACCCAACGTAACTCGTGCTCAGCAGCTAGCTAGCTATGCCTCTCCCAACAATAGTGACCTTTTTCGATTAAAGCAGAATTTCGAAAACAAAATTAGGCATACATTTATCGGTTTATTTGTTTAAACCATAAAACTCAACACTTAGAGCTAACTGGGAGCTTCAGCATGTTGGGGCACGTGTAGGGTAACCTACCTGGGCATCACCCAGTTAACCTCCCTGCCTTTATATTCTACTATTTTTATCGCTCTCTCTCTCTCTCTTGAGAACGAGTTTCTGAACGTGATTTTTTTTTCTCAGATTGTATAACTGTCGCATAACAACCAATACATCCGCATACTCTCAGTCAACACACTTGTAATTTGTGGTATTTGTTTTTAAAAACGTACCATTAGTTTTTTTTTTTTTTTTTTTTTTTTTTATGGCAGTCGTAATTACTAATTGCAAGCGCAGGAGGAACTTCAGAAGCAAAATTTTGCCACGTATCAGAAGCTTGCACTATTATATCAGTATGTTCATAAAAATTATCTTGCAATATTCTACAGCTATCGCACAACTATTATCAGAAACGCAGCCCACTGATTTCCTATGACAGTTTGTCTCTCGCGAAGAGTTGGGGGAAAAAGCTCCAGAAGCAAATTTTTGCTATTCGCTCAGACCATTCCCGTAAGCATGTGCGTGACAGTATCTTAGTACTATCCCACAGTGGCCTCACAATTAACTGGTATCCAAGAAAGCGGATCTTGAATTCTTGATCAGCTCTCTCTCTCTTTCTCTCCATTCTGACAAATAAACCATGTAGCAAAATACCGGCAAAAGCTAAGCCAATGGATGAACTGTGCGACGTAAATTCTAGTAAAATGCCTTTGCTTATTGCCGTAGTAAAAAGTTACTTTGCTTTCGGCAACCAAGTAATAGCGATATGAATGTATGCTTCGCCGTATCAGATAACCATCGTCAAAAGGAATGTGCCTGCATTATGCACGCTCAGCATGAAATTGCCATTTTAAATGCCTTACTACGACTCGGTGGAATGCCGTGTGTCACACACACACAAAAAAAGGGGTGTGGTTAATTGATGCTGCACTTTTTCTTAGAATGGCAGAGAATTCTCGCCAAAGCAAAATGACGGAAAAGGAGGACGAGTGCACATTCACGTGGAAGCTTTTTTCGGGCTGGGACTTCATGATCGGCAACTCCGAGACAGCCCACAACAAAGTAGCTTCACTCGTTATGAGCTTTAAGGTCAGTGATGCTACACGGTCGTTTCGAACAATGTCGCAGTGTGCGTATGTGTGCGTCAGTAACCTGTGTTTGCTACACGGTTGTTTCGAACAATGTCGCAGTGTGCGTATGTGTGCGTCAGTAACCTGTGTTTTCATCCGGAAATGCAAGCTTGATGGTTCGGTGTCATTGCCGTTGTCGTGAATGCATACCCATGCACGCCATAATTGACAAAATATAAAATATACTGATGCTTGGGAAATTCCTTAAAACGGGTACACTACATTCTTTTGTACCGCAGGAAGCAATCCTCGAAGAAAAAGAACGAAAAAAAGAAGAGAGAAGGTAAGTCCACAAACAGCATAGTAAACTTCTGGTGAGCTGAGCAGTTAAAAATTCCTAACTCAGTTCATGCTTTTGCTTTCCAGCTGGAAAATAATGTTTCTCAGGGCTCTTGCTAATTTCATAGTGCTGATTCTACTCGCCTCAAGTGCCTATGCTGTAGTGCTGGTAGTAGAACGCTCACAGGAGCCAGAGGCGGAGACGTCATGGTATCGGCAGAATGAGGTTGGTCCCACAAGGTTACTATGTTCTTGTCAAGTGATCTCTCTCTGATTTCCTTCACCCTCCGGAGAGGGCTTTCCGAAAAAAGAATTTGTGCCGCAAAGATGTGCTAAAGAGTGCTTCTCATACTTAGGTTACATTGGTGGTGTCAATGATATCTATTGTGTACCCGAACCTATTCGACGTAATTGGTATGATGGAACAATACCACCCGAGGATACAACTTCGATGGCAGTTAGCAAGGTAGGTTCCGCTTATATATAGTGCTAAGAAACGTTATTTTTTTGTCTGTTGTATAAGCGGGAAATATTAAATAATTAGGATGAGAAACCTGGCCAGTATACAGGCGCTTCTTTTAGCATGTCCCACGTAAAAACAGGGAGGATTTCAAGTCATTCATGCAAGGAACATGCTGTTTGATATGAACCGGCAAGCATGTTTTGATTTCTCGTTCGTTCACTGCAAATGGGGATATCTAAATAAATTGCAGTGTTACTTTTACATAGCCTCTATAATACGTTAGAGGAGGACTTCCGTTCATCTATTCAGGACACTCCTAAAAAAAAAAAAAAAAAAAAAAAAAAAAAAAAACAAAAAAAAAAACACCACGCATCATCAAAAGTGCATCCAGACGGCCTCAACCAAACATTCAATTAAAGAGCGGAACATAGAGAGAATTTCGGCTTCTCAGAGCGCTACCGCAGCTTTTAATTATTTTTAACTTGCATTTATATTGCGAAAAATTTGTGCGCCGATATATGCACAATTTTTGTTTTAATGCGCATATTAAAGGCGGCCCTTTCAACGTTATTTTTCAATTTATCTGGGAGACTGGTTTGAATAAATGTTAGAAATGACCTTAGTAAACTTCTGAAGCCTATGGAAGACAATATGAGGGGTTGGTAAAAGTGACGTTTTCAATGAGAATGCAGATTCTTAGAGTAAACTAAGTGCAATAGCTTGGTGCAGTGACCGTAAGAACCTAAATGGATTTCCTTGAACGCTTTTTTCTGTTCCAGAATTTTGATACTCTATTTGCTAAATTTATACACGCTTATATTCGCTTTGTTTGGGAAAGTGATGAGCATGGTGAGTAAGAATTTTTATAACTTCGTCGTTCGAAAAGACAAAAAGGAGTTCTAAAATTTAACTGCCTTTGCTGCGTAAAGGCACATTATTGAGGGAATTTAAAACTACTTTTACACTCCAAGAAAGTGTACTGAATTTCTGAAGTAGCCGCCCCGTCAGCACTCTTAGATCCTTTAGAAAACTCTTCCACATGTTTTCTTTTTACATTAAAACTTGTACAAACAAAAAGCTGAATATTCGAAAAGTGAGAACTGTGCGATCTGTCTTTGAAGAGCGGAAGCACCTATAACTTCGTGGCACCGGCTTTTCGATTCACATAGCACTGTTAATAAAATTTAAACAGTGTAACTTATCGCTACAGTGGCGACAACTTCGCAGAAATTTACGTAGGCCAGTTATACGTAAAAGAGCCTTTTCGGCCAAACATTCCATCTTCCAAACATTCCCTCATTCCAGCCGCCTGGAAATTACTGGCGCAGCTCACAGTCAGCTTCTTAAGACATCGCCGTAGGCAGGGTTCGTCGTTATGAGTTTGCAGATGCAGAGCTGATGGAAGAATTGTGAAGTTCTTTCAATCGCGCAATGCTGTCTGTTAGGTGTTTCGTGACCCATGGCTCTTTATCACGTTTGGATAAAAGCTTTTCTGGCAGTGACCATTCAATTCTTCAAACGCTTTAGTTTTCCATGTAATCTCAACATTCGGGACAATTAAGAATGACATGTGCGATCAGTAATAGTCATGCTGCTGATTTTATTAATATGCGCGTGGTGCTCCGAATATAGTACTAACCGCTAAACCTAATTGACATGGCGCGCAGTATGGATGAAAACAAACTGAAAGCAAGATAATCAAAACCTAATGAACCGAAAACGAGAAGAAAGCTCGACATGGTTCTATGTTGTTTATTTAGACTGGTCATAAATTACCTCAACTGTTTTTATTGAAATTGATTTAACGATTTCTCGTGCATGGGAGAGGCAGGGACGAAAGGCTACGGGGAAGCTTGACAAAGGCCCCACCTACTTTTACTCTTCTTTTGTGCTACTCTTTCCAGACTACTGCCCTTGTCGGCATGAAAGAAAACATAACGTATTTGCTTGACATGGGACTTTTAGAACCTTCGATCCTGAACACCACAATACTCGACAGCAATGCCACTACAACTTATGCTTCGTCCACACTGTCTGAAGAAACTCTATTGTCGGCCACAACAATAGAGCCATTCATTGCATCTCTGGCAGAAGCTCTAGTGGGACCCCAGTTCTCTTTCCAACCGACTTCTGTCCTCAACCAAAGTAACTGTACAATTGTTCCCGTGAACTGCACCCTTCTCCTCCAACTGGGTGTCAACCTGACACGAGCAGGTATTCTACCTCTCCTTCAGTCTGAGAGCTTGGTCGTAACGAATGGTACGTTCTTGGACGAAATGACCACAACATTTTTCCAACTGACAAATGAATCGGCACCAACAACGCCTCAAGCCGAAGAGTCTACTACCACTCAGATGCCACCGGCAAAACTCTTCGAGGGATATGACGCAATCCTGCTGCGTATTGCCAATTTCACTGTTATTGGTGTGGCGAATTGGACATATCGGTTTCCCGCTGGTCCCGATGGAAACATTTCCATGCCAGTCATCTATGTAGACAACTACTCGAAGACTGTGAACGTGACCGACGAAGACCAAGGCACGCTGCCAGAGAAGCAACCGCCGTTGTGGAAGGGCACGATGGGCACTCCGCGTGACCCAAATGACACAACCGTGCCCACATGGACCGAATTCGCCACGACTATCGACCCGAACAACTGTACCGTTGTATACGTGTCTGTGTGCAATGGTGTCACCGATGGACCGTTCGATATTCCATCATGGACATCGTCCGAGACAGCGCGACCTACTTCTACCACCACTGAGCCAAGCACAAGAAAACCGGGTAGTCCTCTGAGGCCAGAAGATCTCCTCCGAGTCGATGAACACACCAAAGAAAAGCTGAGGAAGCTCTGCTGGGAAACAATGTTTGGCCAGGTAGGTAAACAGGTTTGAAATAGAAACTTAAACACTCTCGAAACAGAATTGTGCTGTTGGATTCTGAGGACTGGGAGATGTGTTGATAGTATGATTTTTTAGACGCGCAAAAACACTGTGCCGAGGTGGCTTGTCTGGTGCACGGCGCCCATAAGAACGAAATAGCTATTGTGCTTTGAAGTAGCTTAACGCCAAGCTTTCACGTGCCACTGCATGGCTAAAACTCTTGATGCTTTCAGTTGTAGCGTCCAGTAAATTTTTGTACTGAATGTGAGAGAAATTGATTCAGTTAACCTGCTTAGTTACAGCAGAAAATAAGGAGGCGAATTGATGTCTGGTGTTAATCGAAAATTAATGCGTCGCTTGTAAACCGGTTTGAGTGATAGATTACCTGTAAGAAATTCAACGAATCACTTTTGTGTGACTTTAATCTTACAAAGAT
The DNA here is from genome assembly GCF_055883805.1 of Amblyomma maculatum. Lineage (NCBI taxonomy): Eukaryota > Metazoa > Arthropoda > Arachnida > Ixodida > Ixodidae > Amblyomma > Amblyomma maculatum. The sequence goes on from NC_139344.1 coordinate 134,798,272, forward strand.
GGCGCTATGCATCACTAGTGTTACCTAGTTTGCACCCCGTTTATTAATGCCGTATCGGTTGTAATTGTAGTTGTGACGACTATTACAGGACAATATAATGTCAAGCGGGCTCACATATACAATTTGGGGGTCTTTAGGAGCTTAAATACTGACAGTACGCCGTCGTAGTAATGCCAGGAGATGGTGTCGTTCTTTGCCGCGCGCATCTGCATGTTCTGATTCTACGTAGGCTTCGCAGATTGAACAAGCCAGAGTGAAACTTGTGGTTGTAGGACATGTCTGAATATTGTATTACTGTGTGCATTTCAGGAGATTGTCAAGATCACCGTTATGGACCTTGTCATGACTATAGGGTCCACTATAATTACTGATTTCATTCGGGCGCTGATCGTCCGCTACGCTAATGACTGCTGGTGCTGGGATCTCGAGCAAGGGTTTGTAAGTGCATGCCTTCACTTTCGTTTAATACTGCAACAAATGGCAATCTTGATCACAGTATATCTTCGCGAGGCTACAAACCACTTGGCGGCAGCTCTCAAGATTTTTTTTCTTCTGCAGGAAACAATTCTCTACAATTAATGGTGTTCGAAATCAGTTTTATGTAGCAACAACGAAAATGATGTTGCTGGCCGCGGTCAGTGGAGATTTACTTATGAATAATCTCAGCACGAAGACTGTATGTGCGCAAGTGTAGACAACAGACCAAGATTAAACTGCCTATTATCATATGCAAAGTCGATGTTTGTGCGCAAGGTTGCTTGAAAGGATTGTTTTAAATACCCGGCATCTCAGTACTCGTAACTCAATCTTAACTGCCAACACATGCTTTAAGGAAGTATGAGCGACTGTGTTTTTGAGAATCTGATGCGTTTTGGTACTTGCTTATGATTTTCACAGAGGGCATACTGCGCATAATTGTCATAGATAGCATATCACAGAGGGTGCGTTTTGCATGTATTTCGGAGTAATTCTTCGTAGGTTATGTACTGATGCCACACAACAAATTGAGATGTTATTGTATGCACAGAACAGTTACTAAGTGGCTTGTACCCTCATGTTTTTGTCGTTCCAGCCTGGATACGGCGATTTCAAAATTGCCGAGAATATACTTCACCTTGTCAATAATCAAGGAATGGTTTGGTAAGAAAACTTTGACAGTTATTTTGTGGGCGTGACCATCTCGTAAACGTTTAGCAAGCAAGTTAGCCATTGTCTGTCATTAGAAATAAAACAACTTCAGTGAAGGTACGCTAACCTCGCAACTGTTGCCTAGACTACTACGTAGTCAAGAGCATTGGCTCTACCCCATATCAGGCTGAGAGAAAAATAATACCAAAATACATCCTGAATGATTGAAAGCAATGCTGAGAGTCTGCTAAGCTAAAGGTCGCTTATCTGGGTGCTAAGGAAAATGATTACGTATGGCTCATTCTTTACCAAATCTCTCTCTATTTGAAACATTACGCGGAGAGCCAGGTGCACTACAGTTCTTATTAGGACTCTGCGTTGCTATGTGGTTGTTTCGTCATTTTTTCTAATCTGCTTTCCACTCTAGTTGATAGCATGATGTGACGTGATGAGTGTGCACGTTAAGGCACAACAACGAAGGAGCGTTTAACGTAGAGTCAGCGCTTCGGATATCGGCGTCCCCGAAGACGAAATCCTGGCGCTTGGGGTAAGATGATGTACGGGGCGATTCCAGACCAGCACCGACGCAGAAAATGCCCCGCAAGCAGGAATTGGCGGGGCTAATGGGTAGCCACGCATCTGCAATGACTTCAAGATTAATCCGGATGTCTATACTCGCCCTAGGCTTTCCGCGTTTCTGCACCTAAGCTGTTGTACCGCATAACCCCCTAGTATATAAAGGATTGTTAGATGTAGACAGGGTACCATTGACCAAACATCCGCATCTCCATCTGGAGATGGGAATTCGTATTCCCTCGTGTGCTTGGCCGCCTTCTGCTTAGTTCGCCGATCTACCAGCTGCGGTAGGCGATATGCGGACGCGGCGCCGGGGAAGCGCGGCTTTGCGGTTGAGGCTTTATGAATAGAATAATACATGTAGTACTTTCTGTGGAGCTGATTGTTTGGAGCACCGGAAAGCTATTGCGCTGCAGTAACTATAACGTAAAATACAGAAGCATGCAACTTGCACTTACGGTGCCACTGGTTTTGGTTTAACGTACGTTGTTGCATTGCGCAGGATGGGCATGTTTTTCTCTCCTGGCCTCCCGGCAATCAACACTGTGAAGCTCTGCATAATGATGTACGTTCGCTCGTGGGCAGTACTGACGTGCAATATTCCTCACGAGACAGTATTCAAAGCGTCTGGCTCCAACAACTTCTATTTCATGCTCCTACTCATAATGCTGTTCGTGTGTACACTGCCTGTGGGCTACGCCATGGTGTGGCTCGAACCGTCGTGGCACTGCGGACCTTTCAGGTGAGTGAATGCTTTTGACCATATTTCATTTTGGTTCATTTCATGTGTGTCGCTGTGTTAACATTGACTATACTGCTTCCGCCTATATATGTCACCGATGCGTCATGCAGGGGGAAGGCCCAGGTGTCAGGAGACACTTAGGCTTTCTACTGCCTGGTGTCGAGGATGTTATCTGTGTCCATATTAGAATTCATTAAAATGCAACAAATTATGCAAGCCTACACTCCAGGCTTGAATAGTGGAATCTACTCTTTCTGGCAGTCCTTCCTATTCAAGATCTTTGTTAATCCCTTCTGGCACTGTGTCCATTTATGTGGAGGCGACCGGAACGGTGCCAGATATCTCCTGTACTAAGCTGCGAGGCTGCTCAAAAACAAAAGTGTCCCAGACAAACCAAGTGGGCGCTCTTGAGAGTCGTTTGTCCTACTCTGCAATCTGCAGTATCTTGTTCGTTCGCCAAGTTTAGTCAATCGTTGTTGTTTGTGGGGTTTAACGTTCGAAACCGACTCAAGGCTGTGAGAGACGCCGTAGTGGAGGACTCCGGAAATTTCGACTACCTGGGATTCTTTAACAAGCACTATCGAAAAGCGGCCGCCGCGGCCTGGATTCGATCCCGCATCTTTGGGCACAGCAGTTGAGCGCCCTATCCACTGCAGCACCACGACGGGGCCTTAATCAATTGGTAAAGATTAATTAGGTAACATTTTATCAGCTTGATGAAAAAAAAGTGTCCATTGAACATTCAAACGTCTCCCCAACGTGAGGAATTAAAAATAAAGCACCAGACAGCACTTCTTAGGCCCAGTATAAAATTTCCCGACGTCCATATCCGCATTTCCCTTTCCTGAAAGGCGATACTCTTTTCTAATAATGAAGTTGCCCTACCGTTGTGTTCAGCGAAATTTCGAATGTTGCTTGGATCAATGTCTTCCTGAAAACACCGCTAGATGCTTCGAACAAAGGAAAAAAAAAAAGAAAGAAAAAGAAGAAGATAAATGAGCATTCATTATGTCAGGTATATTTTTTTAAAAGCGAGTTTAGACATTTGTTATACGAAACTGCGCACGATAACGACAAAGGAGCCTTCTAGGATGTTAAAATGTCTAGTGCAGATAAGTTTCCCAGTTCGGTCGGCATCGGTTGGGCGGTTGGATTTGTTAAGGCGCAGCGGACCGTGCAAGACTATTCTTCGCGAAGCATGGTTCATGCCTGAGTTTCAGCGATGCACGCGCCAGCGTCAAGAATTTCTAGCACCGAAACCGATGTGGGGTTCGTCATGTTTTATTATGGAGGCACTGAAAAGGTGCCCACCGAGGACGATGATACTGAGAGATATTGAATCGCCCAGCACACACCCGCAAAAATGTTTGATCTGCCATATGCAGCGCCAGAGAATTGGCGATTGAAAGCGGCCTCCGCGTTGTCCCTCTCAACTCACGAACAGGCCCGAGCGAAAAAAAAAAAAAAAAAAAAAAAACAAAGCTTCGTCCACGTCTGTTTGTTCGTTCCTTCCTTCTTTCTGTGTTCTCATTCCATCATTTCTGCTGAATGAATCTGAAATAGCTGCTCTTGCATTTTGTTCTTGGTATTTTCTATAACTAATGACAACTCTGTTTTGGGTTAGAGTGGTATCTGGAATTATAAGGCGGTATCAACCCAAGCCACCTTCCGGGGATTTGTCCCTTGCATCCCTTTAGTGTAAAAAAATGTGAGTTGATTAGCTCCTCTTACGGGTAGTAGTATCTGACGATATCCTTTGGGTACGAATGCTTTTTATCAGGCAAATCACTAGTAAAAGCTGTTGAACATTCCGGTTAAAAATTATCTGTAGCTGTCCTTGAATCTATGTTGTGTAAACGTACCTGCCTGCAGAGTCTGCAAGCCGAGTTCGAAGTTATGCGTGACATAAATCTGAACCACCTATAGGACCAAGATTCAAGTTTGATCATTTCTTGAACCCCTGACTACTTGTCGTTCTTTATTCCAGCGGTTACTTTCGTGCGTACAGAGTGTTCACTGGATACTTGGATAACACTCTGCCACTGTGGATGAACAAGATCATCGAGTATTTGACTTCTCCTGGGGTCGTGATTCCTCTGATATTGCTATTAATGTAAGACAACCGTTACTTTGGATACATTCATCTGACATAACGTAGCGCGCCTAGCGGCACACCTCGTTGTTTTGATTGATGCACAAATTTAATTCTTTAGATACAAAACCTGTAATTCCGTTGGAGCTGGGCAACGTATTCAGCCACGGCAGTAGTGTTGGTTATTTTAAGTGAAATATCTTTAGTTCACAACGGTAATGGTAAGGGCGTTCCTCAGACGACGGAGTGTGTCAGCCTTCAACGTCCACAGAGGTCATTCAACACTCATAATTTGTAATCGTTCTGCGGAGGGATTAAAGAGATCAAAAAGAGCATAAATTTAATTTTTTGTCCCAGTTTCCCGTTTAATATGTTCTCCATTCTGAGCATTCTTTCACTGAGCTGTTCTTGGAATTGTATGAAACCATTGGTTTAATATTCTTGCTGGCATTAATCCTTAAATATATCTGTGATAAGAATTGTTACCACAAATTGGGCGCTGCAAAGAGCTCTTAAATGATAGAAAGTTCATTTTTTTAAAAGTACATAATTTGATGATTTGCCGCTGTTTACTCGAATCAAAAGTCGTTTCTGTATTTGACATCTATTTTTCACAGACTTATTATATACTACCTGGTGGCCCTCACTGGGTCTTTGAGAGAATCAAACAACGATCTCAAGCTGCAGTTGAGAAGGGTAAGTACTGGACAAATGGCAAACCTAAAGCTTCATCATTTCGTAATCATGTCATTCAAAATTCGCCATGTCGTAGTGCGCTGATTATGATGCAGTCGGCGAATATGCGGCTTAAAGGTCACGTATGCTTAATAAGATGTAGACTTAAGAATTAATTTGTGAAATGGGGTCCGAAAGCAGTATCGTGGTGATAGGACAACCGTGAACTTGAACACTTTCAAAAGCAACTTATTTATTATAGCTGCGCAGATGCAGCAAGACTAAATTACGTTCCGTCGTGATACGTACATTAGCCTCCGCCTAAAATGAGCCGTTTAAATGCACTCGTGCAGGACACGTGCCAGGCGCTGCTCTAGAATCGATGCCTCTTCCCCGCAAAGCTGCCCACGGGAAGCCTTTTCTTTGGAGGTGGAGAATATTAAGAGACGCGTTAGTCTTACAGTCGGGTCTAGCACATCTGGATCGCTGACATGCGCGCCAGTCATTTCGTGTCTGCAGCTACAGCAGTTTCCAGTACAGGGTTTTGAATATTTGGGGGCTGGGATTTAAAACATTCCTATGCAAAATCTACTAACCCATTCGAGCTGAAATAACGTTCACAAAGTAGCAAACTATAGTCTACGTTATCTGATAAGTGATTCAACATCGGTACTTGCCTACATTTCTCGAAATCGAGAAAAAACTGCTCTCGGTGGGGTGCACAATTTTCGCAGAAGAGAGTCGAAAAGCTATTTTAACATGATCCGTCATCTGTCGAGCAGTGAGACAAGCTCCATCCCGGCCGTTGGCGCGCTTGCCTCACTGCCCGAAAGATGCCGCACCTTGTTAAAATAGCTTTTCGACTCTCTTCTGCGAAAATTGTGCACGCCGCCGAGAGCAGTTTTTCTCGATTTCGGAAAATCTAGGCAAGTACCGATGTTGAATCACTTATCAGATAACGTAGACGATATTTTGCTACTTTGTGAACGTTATTTCAGCTCGAATGGTGTAGTAGATTTTGCATAGGAATGTTTTAAATCCCAGCCCCCAAATATTCAAAGCCCTGTACATGCGTTATTGCTGTGTGTGGAGAATCATGGCCTCAGTTGCCGCCCGCCGTGCCTATAAACCATGAAAGCAGCAAATGCTACTACCATGTTTCAGTGCCATGCAGCTTTCTATATGTGAAGCGCAAAGGCAAGGTCAAATGCTTTTTAAATGCTTCTGAGTTTAACGTGAGCGAGCAGAATGTGACCCAGCGAATTAGTATTTTTTGTGATCGATATAGTGACAGTGATGATACCACACGAACACTCTGTACGTCACTCACGAAATGTTCATGCGAGACTGTGGTCCCGGTTATGTTGTTGCTTCGCAGGAGAAAGACACGGAGACGAAACCGGAGAAGAAAGAGAAGACAGAGGAGACACCGGCTCCAGCCCCGACCACTACAGTCACGGTCACAGAGACGGTTCCGGCGGAACCAGAAGGTCCGCTTAAGCATATACGCACGATCATCCACATCCACGTGCCACTCGGGTAGTTAATGAGGAAAAATCGCTTGCTTTGTCCCTAATGTTTGCAAGTTACGGTTGGGTGCAATTACGCACCGTTATGACTGGCTGGCTGATGGTCTAAGATGGTGCTCGGTTTTCAGACGGTGAAGCTACGTTCTGAAAGCTTATCAGGAACCATATTATGGACAAAAAAAAAAAGAACCTACCGCACTGGAAATATTTGTTTTCAGTCCAGTTGAAAAGAACAAAGGGACGCCAAGAATCGGAACTGGAAATTTGTCATGAAAAATTATACTTCGACTGCCAGACACGCGAAAATTAAAATCAAATGTCAGCATAAACTGGCCACTTCAAAAAGCGCAGCATGAAAATTAGTGGAAAGATATTCGAGGCCTCGCAGTATTTGATAGCACAAAGGTGGGAAAAATAATACACGCGAAAAAAGTGGCTGACGTAGGAAACACGTTAATAAGCACTGAAAAGGAAAATATTTCGATCCGAATCAAAAAATCGTCAGAAATTAATTGCCTCCAAAGTGATGCATTGAAACCGACTCTTATAAATCTGCTGCTGTGACGTTTTCACTGACGGAGAGCCGGGATTTTAGATAGAGTTGTATTTAGCTTCATCGTACGCTCTGCACCTGCATCTGTTTTAAACGCGTTGTGCGTTTTATTTTTGTCTCTCTCTGTCTCTCAGCCGAATTACGCATAACATTTCTTGCTTGCAGCTCCAAAGGTTGAACCCACCATTGAGCGAACGGCCGAAATATTGAACAAGTGGAATACAGCTCGCCGCATGACGTCGACGTTCCCGTCAAAGCTGAAGGCGGCCGCCCTGCTTTCCGCCGCCGCGGATCGAGAGCGCGGTCCGGACAGTCCCACCAAGAAGCCCACAGGCTCAGAGACACCCTCCAGCGGCAAGTGATATACACTGTTGTGGTCTCAGTGCACGACACTGCATTCGCTACGCGAATACAGTGCTCCTTCTCGGAGAAGGCGAAAGTTATTACGCCGTGAATCGAGGCCTTTATGAGAGTGAACAGCTTGGCGCAACTTGACGCCCATGCGGAATGATACTTTCACATGTCTGCAAATTAGTTTAAAATCTTATAATTCTTCTAGTACCGTTAACTCGCAGCGTCGGAGGTGCTGGGGAACTGTGAAAGTGATATTGGCTTTAAAAAAAAAAAAAAAAGAGGGGGGGGGGGGGGTCCCAAGTGCACAGCAGGAGCGAAGACATTAATTGTAAGGTGTTTAGGTGGTTTTCCCGTTTTCCTTCTTCCGTATTTTCTTGTCTATTTTCGCTCGCTCGTGAAAATAACGCCCAAGGTGATGCGGCGGTGATGTGCCAGAGGAGCCGTAGGAAAGGAACCATAGCTTACTTTTTGAAAAATAATGCTATACCATGAGATCACCTCCACTACGGCGTCTCTCATAGCCTGAGTTGCTTTGGGACGTTAAACCCCACAAACCAACCAACCAACCAACCAACCAACCAACCATGAGATCACCACTGCGACGAAGAGCCGCAGTGCTGTCACGCACCTGCCACTGTTGGAAGGTGGCAAAAGGGCAAAAGGGAGTCAAAAGGCCCTTATCCTCTTTTGCCCCGCCGTGGTGGTGCAGGGGTTAGGGCGCTCGACTGCTGTGCCCAAGGATGCGGGTTCGAATCCCGGCCTTGACGGCAGCTTTTCGATGGGGGCGAAAAGCAAGGCGCCCGCATTCTGTGCGAAATCAGTGCATGCTAAAGAACTCCAAGTGGTAGAAATTTTTGCAGCCTTATAATACGGCGTCACTCATAGCCCGAGTCTCTTTGGGACCTTAAACCTCATAATTGAATCAACCCTTTTTCTCTTTTAGGTGAGAAGGGGAAGAGAACTAAAGGTAGCTGCCATGGGAAGGTGAAATATTCTGATCAAGTTAAAGGGTGTGCGTGGTGTTAGATTGTAAGGGGAGTCCTTGAAATGTGTGCGTGGTAGTGCGTGGTACTTACGTGTGGTCGTGCATGCTGGCAACGAGGTTGTTAACCTATCGCATTGCCGCAGCTAATGGCACTTAAGTCTTGTCCAAGTTTTACTTAGAACTACATGCAAAGAAAAGAACCAGATAGAAGAAAGAGAAAGATGCTGAGTTGTTAGGACAACTGGAACCCGAGTATGATTATTGGTGCTTGCATTTGTAAAAAAAAAAAAAGAAGAAAAAAAAAACCGTAGTGTGTTTATAGGCAGGTGCTCAAACATGTGGCTCTTAAATATATAAAAAGCCCTTTAATAGTGCTCTGTGCTGACAACGTTGAGGCCATGGTTCGAGAATTACAGAGTTCAGAGAACGCGAATCCGGATGACGTGTGCTGTCTGCAATGTCTTTGCAAGTAACTGTTGAATCAGTTCGTAAAAATTCCGGTTTGTCTTGATAAAATGAAGCATTTTCAGCGAATGGGTAGATCTATAGCCTGGCAGCACGAGATGCGAAGCGGGTGCTCCGTCTGAGGATGTTTACATATTTGGGGTATGTTTTATGTGCGGTTTTCGAATGCAGATGCACGGGGCCGAAAAGTGCAGTATAACCTGCAAAATTCCGACGAAGAGCCATTGGTGGATGGACACAACTTGGACGCACCATCTGGCAGCCGGACTCCTCAAGTAGAACAGAAGAAACAGAGCTCGCCAAGGCGAGTGCCAATCGTAGGCGAGAAATAATAAAAACGGGCAAAATAGACATTGAAATGCATGCGTTTAGTACGAAATCGTTATCCGCGAAGCAATGAAGTTGCTTGCATAATTAAATAGGGCCCAGGATAAATAAGCCTAACTGTAAAGAAGTTGAAGAGGCACTTTATTGTCATCACTGTTTCATTTGACAACGCGAGGCGGCCATCGCAAGCACACAGATGTGGAGCGTTAGGAGGCTACATTAAAAGCATCAAGAGCAGCGCGTAAAATGTGCAACGCGTGAAAGCCAACTCAACGAGCTTTCACAAAGGTGTTTTTGCTTTTCGATTTATCGAGCCCCAGTGGTGGTTAAGCAGGTGTAAAAAGAGGCCTAAGTTCGAATGTTGAAGGCCTTGGATTTTACCTTATAATAGTACCTCATGCGATTAAGGTGGCAAAATTTGGGTATTTAATTTTAATTAAATAATATTGCGATCATTAGGCTGCATAAAACAAATAAGGTCAGCCAACTCACCATGTGTCCCTAACTACTTTTTAAAATAGAGATACAAAAACAGAAACAAAATTTCGGTATTTTCTAAGAGGCTTCGTGGGATTCGTATTAAAGAGATAGTGTTACGTGGCCCGTGCACAGACAATTCGGCGTCGATGGCCGTCCGCCAGCGTTGTCTTTGACTGAGAGCGAAAAATCAAGAGCATGGCGCTGGCAGGCGGTAGCTGGCAGCTGACATGCTGACTGTACATATAGTTGCCTGCCATTACGTTTGGCAAGAGCTGCCAACACGGGCCTTTCCTCTCACATGGGAGGGTGATATTATAATCAGCCAGCCAGAACCGTTGCATCCACGTTCCAACCCCAGGTTACGCAGGACATTGTTATGGCTTGGTTAAAGCGGAGCTTTATATGTGGGCTGGAAGCCTAGGCTCTCGCGTCATACCCTTCAAGGTGTCCTTAAGTGTCCCCAATAATGGTTTTTGACTACCCTCTGAATTCTTGACCCCCCATGCACAGTGAGCTGCTTAAGAGGCGACTATTAGGCTGGAATATGACTTTTGATCGCTAGCCTAGAGGCTAGCGAACCTTTTGGCGCGTGGCTACCGCTGTATGTCATTTTACGACTGCATTACAGGTACTTACTCTTTTTCGACAGTATAGACATATTGTATATTGTTTATGTAACTGGGGTTAGCCCTGCCTCGTCACCTCGCACGAAGAAGCCACATGCCTCGCTCACATATCGAGTAGCGCGCACTTGTTTCTTTTATTTGCAGGGCATCGAAGCCCCTCTTGAAGTCTGTAGAGAAGCTCCGCCACGGGGTTGATTCCAAGGGCACACTCAAGAGAAAGGACAGCGGTAAGGAGCTACTTAAATTTAGTGGTTTCAACAGAATTGTGGCAAAAATATTATAGGGGTTTAACCCTGGTTACATCCAAGATCTAGTGATAGGTGCACGAGTATATTTTCGTATTCTACTCGTCGTCGAAACCTTTTCAACGATATGTGACGTTACGTTGCAGCGTAAAGTTATTTTTAATCACAATTGAAATTAATGTTATAATTATGACTTGTAATTAGTGTAGTGCAGTCATATTCAATATACGCTATCCAGGTATATATAATTTAATTTTGTATCGTGAAATTCAATATTTAACTGCAAATTACTAGTCGACGGTATTTATATCAGATGCATATTTAATCCTGGATAATGATTGTGTACATAAGCTATCCAACGAGATATGACTATATGCTGTCGCGTAGAGTTCAATTTTTAATCGCAATGGACTAACTAACTATGACGCGCAATTAATAGGATGTTCAGTTGGTCGTGTGCTTATAAAGGGTCAGTGAGTCATTCGGTCATGCACCAGCTCACAATAGCGCACTATACTAAGCGAGACTTGTCGCCTTCGAAGTAAGTCCCAGTTTGGTTTCGGCTGAGCTTAAAGGTCATCCGGAGATACCGAAGTAGTCCCTGGGTTTGTGCCCGGGGGAGTAAAGCTGTCGCTATAATAAATTAAAGCCTAGCTAACTTCTTCATTAGCAACATGGAGATTGCAGTTCTACGGAACTGAGGTCATGCTGCCTGTCTTGATATGAGAACACACATATGATGACTCAAGTTTTGTTGAATACAATTGCAGCCTGACAAGGCACTGACCAACACGCTTTCCCAGGCTGTTTTAACGCGTCGTAGCGAAACTTGCCGCAAGAATACCTCATTCGACTAGTGAAAATTGATCATCTTCACTACCTTACATACAAAAGGCCGGAAGGCTTTGTCAAGCGAGAGTTGATGAGTAATTGTCAGCACAATAAAAAACACGTTGTTCAAGGACTTGAGTACCGGATGTAAAACACTAGATAGAAGCCAATTACCCTTTTTTAATTGGAGAAAAATAACGCATCATGCCTATCCAGTAACACACATGCGAGTTGTCGTGAAGCACAAAAGGAAGGCGAGGACTACCTCTGCCTGCTTCATAAAAAAAGGAGTTCATCAGCGAAGTCAGGAAAGATAAGGCTGTCAGTTATGTGTGATCAGTGGGGCTTAGTATGTCATAAACCTAACAAGGGGATATTTTAAACCAACATCGTCTTAAGCGCAGCTACACGGCTTCAAAGCAAAGCCTCTTCTTTTAAGCCGATACCAGTTTGATCACGCTACAGTGCATGCCACTTGTGATTATCAGCTCATTGTAAATAAGCCTGCCGTACTTTAACTAGTACTCGGCGTCCTTAAAGTAGCAAATCAAAATGGCGACTAAATTCATGTAGTATATAGGCTTTTGGCTCTCCTAATGATTGTTTATATTGTGCTCGGTCGAGTGCAACAAGCATATACATACAAATGCATCGGTATTTGTTTTGGCGGCCCTATTAACAGTGGTGGTATCTCTGCAGGAGATAAGAAAGATGAGGATGGCGAAGGAAGCCGGACCGGTGCGCCCGAAGGCGCCGATTCAGACGACCGGTGTCCTCGTGAGACACTGCCGCTTCTGGACGTGGCCCTGCCCTATCCTGTGGTGCCCCGGCCAGCGCTCGTCCGCGAGATGAGCCGCCACCACGCCGAGCCCCACGTGCCGCGGGTGAACGTTTGCCCTCCGACACCCCTGCACAATGACCACGACGAGCGGTAGGGATCTTGGAACTGACAGCCAAACATGGGCAATTTCAGGCGCACAGATCAAGGCCTTCTGGTTTCGAATAAACGCGCCGAAATACTCCCATCTAGCTGGATGTACTACGAGCCATAGCATTGGACACATTGGCGGCACTGCGATCGTTCAACCATACCGTTCAACCATACTCGTATTGGCTGCGCTTGTACCCGTCTGAAAACATGGACTCAGTTATACGACAATGACGAACCTCCTAGCAACTATTCGTTTATTTCTTTTCGTGTCCAATACCGGCAATAACTTTCGTTACGCAGGGCGATTAAAAAAAAATCCATTGAGATAAGTCAGTGCGGTCTGTTCAGGACTTCAGGTGAACTGTACAGCAAGGCGGGCTTCATGTGCTTGACAGAGCAGTATAATTCCACAATGACTAAAACTGACAAATGAATATTTTTGTCTTGGATTTGTAGGCATATTTATAAATGCGAACTCAAAGGGCGTCAATATCGAAGGGGAATCTATTTTTATTTTTATTTCTTAAGCGGTGATGTGGCTCGAAATATCGAGCGTCAAAACATGCTTTTGAAAGTTCGCTGACAGGGATTTCCTATTACATATTTACAAAATAGCGTTGCTTGCATTTCTTATGCGCCGCATGTAAACGCCGTCTTTATATCGATGACGAAGAAGAAGTTCACCCAATTTCGCCGATGATACCACGCGTGGGGACGCCATTTTATATATAAGCAATACGGGAAAAGCAACTCCACGAACTTTCAAGTGCGCATTTTTGACATTCGATAAAAGATTCGACCCACACTGCCGAAAAATAAAATTTAAAAATTGGCCTCACCATCGATGTTGGCAACCTTCGGTTTCGTAATATAAACGTGCCCAATAATTAAAATCAGAAATAGACAGATAAGTTATTTGTGGTTAAATAATACGCTACACATTATCATTATCATTCTCATAAGCCTTATTCTCCCCACTGCTAGACAAAGGCTTCTCCCATATCCCTCTGATTAACACCACCTTTTTGCAACCTATTACATCTTATACCTGCAAACTTCTTAATCTCATTCGGCCACATAACTTTCTTCCGCCCACATAGCTACTTTGGCATTTGCTTGGAGTCCAGTCTGTCACCCTTATGACCATCGGTAACCTTTCCTTCGCCCTTCCCAAGCCCATTTCTTTCTTTTGATTTTAGCTGGTATGTCATTAACTCCAGTTTGTTCCCTGGTCAACTTTGCTCTCTTCATGACCTTTAATGCGACATCCTCATTTTTATTTTTAATATGTAACTGCGACCCTCAATTTAAGTTCAACCTCCTTCGTTGGCCCCAGTGTTTCTGCTCCGTATAGGTGAGTGGTGTTAAGATAGTTATGATACCAGGAGATTTTGCTTTTAGTGTACCGACTTGTTTCTTTTTAGCTATAAGAGGTGCCTCAGCGTGGTCTGTGTAGGTGGACTGGGCAGCAAGGCTAACATTATATTTATGGGCTTACTGATTCGAAAAATAGTTAATCAAAATTAGCTTATTACCTTATATATTTGATATTAAGGGGCAATATATATTGTGAAATTGAAGTCCATAAGCATGAGAGGTAAGTCTTCTTAAACATGTTTTAAATCGGCAGTGTCACTGAAAATATCGAACGTCAAAAACAGGCGTCTGAAAGCTCTTTCAGCTGGCTTTAGTGCATTGCACATTTAAAAAAAATGGCATCGTTTGCGTTTTTAGGCTTTATGATTTTTGTATTTGTATTTTTGTATTTTATGATGTAAAGGATGGTAACCTAACTTTGGTGACAATACCACATGCATAGACACCTTTTTATAAACTTGCAATGCGTAAAAGCCAACTCACCGAGGGTTTAGATACGGGGTTTTGAAGTTTGAAAAAGATTTTTATTTTTCGAGTCACGTTGCCAATTGAGAAAATTTATAACAGATACTCACCTTCTGTGTTGACGGCTTTAACCTTCGTGATATTGCCCGATAAAATAAAAATAAATACAATCTATCAGTGAATTTTAGTTAATAAATCGCGTAAACAACAAGTCTACAATATAAATAAGGTTCGTTTTGCTGTACAGCTAACCTTTGCAGGCCACAACAATGTATCTCTTACAGTTATCCTGTTGGAAATTCGTTAACAATAAAAAAATCATCCGGCAGCTTTTACTTTTTGTAAAATATAATTTCCGGTATTGTCGGTGTTGCTGCATCATCTACCTGCACGTACCACACTGTCGTATCTCCATCAGGTCTAAAAAATCTGGAGACATTAAAAAAATGGCCCATTTTAATAAAGCTAGCGACGAATGCACCGTTAAGTGTTAAGAGCATTGCTTTGCACCTACGATTCCACAACAGACAGAACCCACGTTTTCGGCCGCGCCGCAAGTGGAACACGAAGCCTGCACTTTCCGGCAACTGATTACCAACCGTTTCACATACAGGCACAGACAGCACCGTTTAGACAATGAATGCAAGAGCCATGCATTTCAGGCTAATCGGGCGCAGCTTCCCTCTGCGGCTGAGTACCTCGGTAGAATCACTTCAGTGCTTTTAGTTAATGTTTAAAGAGAAGTTGCTATCTTTAATGCGCTACAAAAAAAAAAAAAAAAAAAAAAGGTTGCTACTTTATTCTTACTTGCACAGCTTGCAATGTCTGCAATGTTTTTTTATATTCAGTTTCTGCGGTACTTCATGTCGAGAAGCATGTATAAGAGGCAGATTGCAAGGCTAGACAGCACTTGCTGTGGTTCCTATAATTAGCACAATGGACAAAGTGGTCCGATAAATTCAAATATGTGGTAACCTGTTTTCTCTGTAGACAATTTTGAGAAATTATACACAGGATACGGTTCGCAAGAACCGACCGAACGAGGATGGAAGTGTGCACAGATACTCTTGTCCCTGCGCTTTTTTTCCTCCTTCCTTCCCAGAAAACCACCAAAGCCCTTGGAGAAAAATAGCAAAGGGGGAAGCGTTGTGCTCACGGCTTCGACTTGTGGCAAAAGATGACAGCGTTTCAACCTGGTCACCTTGAAGCAAAACGCTGAACATGCTTTTGCGCCAACAAAGGTAGCCGAAGATAATTCAGTCCTGCGCTGAAGTTCTTGCACTTAGCGAATGAACTTCTATTTTCTAGAAATTCGGCCTCATTACATAAAAAAAAAAAATCTGATCAAGAGCGGCAAGTTGGGGGATAAACCTAGAACGCAAGCGACAACTCTAGGTATTAAAAAGGTTTTCTACTGCGGAGTCAATAAGTGAAACTTTCATGGTGACGGGTTTTGTAGAGTAACATTATAGGATAATTGCAACAAGCGATTATTCGTTCTTCAGTATTCTTGATGAAGGTGTCGCACGAAATAGGAGTGATCAAACAGGAAAAATTAGTAAATATCGTGGAGGCGTCATTTCCAGACATATATGAGCAACTCTGGGAGGGGTAGGAAATGAGTAAAGTTTGGTGCTTGATTTTGGTTATTTAGCAGCAGGGGTGCTGCTTACAAGAATTTTTAGCGTGTCAGCTGGAGCATGCCGGATTTTTGTGATGAACCGTGAATCTGGAACATTCAAAGGAAGGTATGCGCACCCTAGCAAAGTGCGAAACTTGACCTTGTCATTCGAAGTTTTTGCCAAGGTTATGGCCTAAAATGAATTCGGGTTCATCAGCCAACCTGGCACAGCTAGCGGCGGTATTCTCAGACTGTTTCGAGTGACTGAGAAATTACGGGCACATGTCATTTTTAAGTATGCATTAGCGTAGAAACTCCTGATCTTGTTCAATCACTTTTACCTCAGACGTGTAATCGCAAAAGCAACTGCCATCGTCTACAGACGGCTCAAAAGACGTAATTAACTCTACTCATGTCCTTTATTCGTCCTATTGCCCCATCGTGGTGGCCCAACGGTTAGGGCTGTCGACAGCTGAATACAAAGACGAGGGTTCGATGCCGGCCGTGGCGGCTTCTGCGTTTCGATTGTAGCGAAACGCAGGCGCCAGTGCCTGTGCAATGTCAGTGCACATTGAAAAAAAAAAAAAAAAAAGAAAAAGAAAACAAGAATTAAAAAAAAAAAAAAGCAGGCGGTTAAAATTATTCTAAACTCTTCAATATGGTGTCGCACAAAGCCCACGTTAATTTGTGGCGATACATTTTATATGCCCTAGCGTATCTTTCCAGTTTCAATGCGCCTCCTTGCCATATAATTTTTACAGTGCCGCAGCGATTAGTATTACCCGCCAAGCAGTGTCTTTTTGGTAATGGTTATTACTTTTCCATTAATTCACTTTTGACGCATCATGGAATATGCTTGCCCGGCTGATACTAAATACAGGCAGAACTGCCAAAATTGTCTTCTTCGCCGAGTAGCTCGGATACGTCCCATTATCGGCTATAAAAATTAAATACGGTAACTGAGAGCCAATCTTAAAAGAGATAAAAACACGAGCTCTGCAACCACACCAGCCGAAACACGGTCACAAGGCGAAAGCGAGCACACGAGGAGCTAGTGGAGCGACTGATGGATCGAATCGGTGCTGTGAAAAAAAAAAAAAAAATCCACGCGAGCACGCACTCATACATCGCGACGCTCGCATTCCACTGCGGCGCAAGGGAGGAGAACAAACAGGCTTACCCGTTTAGTAGAGCAGTCCATTATTGATGTTTCCGAAGGTGTGTCTCTCGTAGAAAACGCACCGGTGCGTCGGTGCCGATGCATCGCTGCGTAGGCCGCGTGCGCCATACTTAAATCTCTTCGGTCACTGAGGCGCGCGCGGTTTGTGAGCGCTGTTTCCTCTTTCCTTTCTGCCGTCTCTGTTCCTTCAGTCCTGCCGAAGCTAATCGGATTTTCCGTCAAGAATCACCTCCGGGAAGCGGGCTTCGTTCTCAGTGCCAGTGACGCGGAGGTTCGCGAAGCTCCTATTGATGTAATGAGGACGGTGGCATGTCGAAACTAATTCTTGCATGCTGACGGCGCAGTCGCGAAAAAAAAAAAAAAAAAACAATTTCACCAATGAGGCGATCATCTCGGCTCTCACATGCACTGAGAGCGATGACGAACGGAAATCTATGAGAAAGAGGCCTTACAAACGCTAGCGCCCGTCCGGGACTTAATTTTTGAGAAGGTCGCTCATTCCAGAACGTGCAGCCCTTAAGCACCCTGTAGAGAGGTACGGGCAAAATACTCCATAAATCAGTCAAAGCTGATTGATACGGGCTTTTTTTCAGCAAAGAAATCAGTAACGTTCCTGTCATTATGCGCTCTAAAATTTGTCACTTCCTTCTCCTTTCCATCCCACGATGAAAACAATTCTTGGTTGCAACAATGATTCCTGGGCAATCGTATTTTGTTACGAGTTGGTTCGACTGTATTGTGTAGGCTGTAATCTAGGCGATGCTCTCCGCTGATGATTGCTAACAGTAGCCGCCGACGAGGAGGAGTTCGAGGTGCTCACCAAGGTGCACCTTCGATGTAGCGCCACGTTCTTCGCCCTTCGTATCAAAACAGCTAACCAACCGCTCGTCGTAGAACATTCCAATTGATGTCACGTGATTTACCGTTGCATGCAGCATACAGCTGCAAGGCAGGTGGAGGGCTGGCTAGCGAGAGGGATTCGAAACGGTGATATATCTACAGCTTATGAGACTGCTTATGAGAATGCTTGCAGCATTCACCTTTCTATAGGCCCCTGTTGGGCTACAGCTGTAGACTCTTATACTGCTCTATGTCAGGCTGAACAATTTGTATGGCACGAGGTCAGCAGCCACCGCAGGCATTTGCTTCTCTATAGCCCTGTATACATGGACTCGACAGAGTCGGGTCGAGTAAGCCTGTCGAGTAAAAAAACCAGTTGTCGGGTTCATGTATACACAGTCGGGTCGAGTAAAATAGCCGTGGAGCGGGTCGCGTTAACTCGCTTGCAGGGGGTAGGTTAACTCGCTTGACCCGCTTGTCTAAAAGCACGTAGACGCTGTCGAGTCAGGGAGTCGAGGAACTCTGGGATTAAAAAGCAACCGGAACGACGAGGAGCGTCAGTGAAGTTGAATGCTTTTTAGCCCTCATCAACGATAAAAAACAATAATCGAAGCTCTCGATAGTAAAAGGCAACGGAATCAAATACGAGTAAGAAACTTGCACAATAACTTCAAATCCAGACACTACGCGCCGCTGCGAATAATTACTCTCTAGAAAGCGAGTTCATGTAGACACCAATTGGGTCGGGTAATGGTGACCTCGCTTACTCGACGCTTACCCGATCCGGTGCTGTCGAGTCCATGTATACAGGGCTTATATATGCCAGCGTAGAAAACTGCGTCTTATAGTCTATAGCTTTAGATGCGTATACTTTGCTAAAGGGAGCTATAACCGTTTCTAGGGCCTAAGTTCTATAACTATAGAGGCATTTACTTACTTGTAATGGGCTACAGAAAACTGTATGACTACTTGTTTGTAGATTGAGGAACGTACACAGTTTTCTGCGTCTTGCTGAAGGTATGTTGTACGGTTGAGAAGGTGCAGAATTTTCAGTAGCGCTGTTTGCACGTGTTCTTATGGTACTTTACAGCCCATCACAAAATACTATAGGCATACATAGTCGACCATAAGATATTGCACTGCCGCACATAGACCATTTTCATATGGGACACGTGTTCTTACCATGGAATAAAACGAGTAACTATATAAGAAGGAGCCCCACTGCATACATTTGCTTCCTCCAGATATCGATAGACCTGAGATATAATCTATCCTGCTTTAGCTTGAGCAGATGGGTTTCACGTGAGTAATTCCATTTGTACGAGATCTCTCACCTGCGATGCCTGCGGCTTGCCTAATGATAAAAAACTAAAAGCGCAAAATTGATGCGCGCAGACAAAAGAGAGGGTTGCAAGTTTCGAGACAAAAATAGCTGCGTATGATTGTTAAGCTTATAAAATACAAATAAATTAGGTGCTGTATGCGAAAAAGAAATAAGAACCTATACCTTTTGTTTCTTTAACAGGAAGATGTACACTGATCGCGAGGACACGGATTCACTGTGAAGAGTGCTCTGCTGCTTGCCAGCAGACAGCCAGCGGTGGCAAGTCAACAAGTGTTTTCAATCGTACTTCATGCCTTCACTTTCCTTGCACTCTGATGTACCATAATTTCTTTTTCTCGCACTCTACACCTTCAAGAGAACAACACTGCTTTTGAAGACCCTTGTGTATGGGCAAATAAAAACAACAATGCAGCTTGTGGTTCTGTTTGCTGCGGGGTAGAAAACGGTTACGAAACGTCTCTGAATGCTTTTTGTTTTCAATACGGCTTTCTGCGTGCGTTTAAAGCTCTACTGCGTGTACGTTCTTACGTTGCGTGTTATTGCTTGCTGTATCTCGGCATCCACATCACTTGTCCTGTGAAACTGAATTCCCTGTAAAAGTAATGCAGACGCGGCGACCGCTCTGAACGCCTTGTGCCGAAAAGAGCGTTTGATGTAAACGGGAACCTAGAGGCTGACAAAACTTTCAAGACTGTCAAAACTACCGGGCGCACTTGGAACCTTACATACACCTCCGGGTGTTTGCTGCATCGTTGAGGCCATTGCCCAGCTTCGGGTTAGAGTTGCGGGCTGTTCGCGGCACGCATCAGTAATGCACCGCACGGCCGAGTTGGCATTTCGGTTCCGCCGGTGGGAAACGAGCATCGACCTTGCGAGGGCGGAGGCCTGGCGTGCCGCGCCGGGCGGGATGTCGACGTACGTGCGAGCGTCGCGTGAGGTAACCGGCAGGAAGAGAAGCACGCCAGCAGGCGTAGGGGGTCCGCGTCTGAGCAAGTGAAAATTCGGTCAGACAGCCTGTATCAGGCTCGTGTAGGCATCAAGGCCGGAGCCGGCAGGGCGCACAAAGGGCGGCCTGGTGCGGCCGGACTCGCGGTAGCCAAGCGTGACCGGCGGTGGCTCACAAAGGCCTCAACCGGTGCACCACTTTCCGCCACCGTGGCTCCGCCTCGCGCCGCTTCCAGTCGCCGCCATGCCGGCGACAGTGGCGAGTGGCCCGGCGGCAACGTTATCGTCGCTCCGAAACTCACTCCCAAGCGGAACTGATCTAATCTGTCACGCGCTGTGCACGTACTTTGACGCTGTGGAATGCAAATGCGGTTTCTCCCATGAGGAACCGTTTGAACGCGGGTAGCCCGTTTCCGGACGCGCCTTAAGACAGAGCAAACGGCCACCCGAATGGACAACGGTGTTGAGTCTCGCGCGTCTCACAACGACGACGTGCCTCCTTTGAGCTCGTTGGCGCGCGCAGCTGTGCTCGCCGCGCCTCATTGTCGCCGATAATAACGGCGAGAAAACGGCTGCCCGGTGCGAAGGAATGCACGCCGCTCGGCGAGGGCAAGAACGCCAAGGCGAGGCGCGCCCTCGCCGCGATGTCGGCAGCTGGTTCCCCTCGCTTTTGGTCGGCTGCAAGGTGTTTCCCACGACGTGACATCTTGTCCACACTGCCCTATTTGACCCGGGCTCCTTATTCGCCGTTTTAAAGTGGTGGTAAACAGAAGCAAAAAGCCCAGCGAAGTTGGCAAATGGGTTTACATCATCGATTCCAACCTTCAGCTGGAACGAGATGAAAAGCGTTGGCTGGTTTTTTTTGTTTTTTTTTTGAGAAACTGTGCCATCATAGCATAAGTTTCCTGTTCGTTCGTTTGTGTCTGTCATTAATATTTCAATCCGTAATGAATAAAAAAAAGTTGAATTCTGATGCTTGTTGGACCAGGTTGTGAACGTTTGAAATCCAGACATTTAATGGTGGGCGTTCGAAAGTTACCTTCGCAAAACCATTTGCCGCTGACCACTGGCTTCCATCATGTTCTACTCGACAACTGCAGTACGACAGGAGTTTCCATGTGTGCCATTGTCGACGCGGACTTGACATAAATACTGGACATCATAGCTTGGGACAACAACTTCCACCGTATAGATAGGGCAGGAGCCAGTGCTTAAAGTCTGACTCCGTCGGAGGTGGGCTCTCTAGGGATTCGAGCACAGGCGGAAAGGGAAATAAAGAGGGGGAGAGAGAAAGCGACTGGTTGCCTGTTTTGCAAATCGTTTTATACAAAGTGGAGAAATGATTTTTCTCTGGCTCTGGTTTTATAAAAAAAATGTGTTAATGGTTCCTATTGAAACTCACCGGCAAGAATAACAGATAACAGCTTGCTTCATATTCATGCAATCGTTATACATTCGATTGCGTGGTGTCTCAGATCCCTTTTAAATTTTGTTATGGAGTCTCATACCCCTCGAGACTCCCCTGACTTAAAAAGCCCTGGGCGGGACAGAAAGGGGACAGCGAGCAGACGAACAAGCGAACCATACTTTTCTCGACACGACTAAAATAGCATATCGTAAAATCAATAAGAACATTTCTAAGTGTGCACAAAATGCATGCGAATTGATTGATAAAAAAAAAAAAATGAGTAAGAGATGAAAGAAGTGGATGGTAGCTTTGAGCGTGGTGGGCACGCGAAAATGTAAGCTTGTAACAAGATTATTTAAAAAGCGACACTATACTCAAATAGCCAGTGCATTTGAACGCCACGTAATAGCATGGTCCGCTTTATTGCTGCGAGCTCAATGCCGCCCAAAGCCTAGTCCCAGGCAGCGCAAACCGTGGGCCCAATATTGGGAGTGTGTTGCCAATGTCCGACCGTATACATGCAACAAGTACGTTGCCAACACACCCCGTTGTTGGGCCGACATTTGCGCTGCCTGAGGTGCTGCTAACTTTTTCTGACCTCCTCCGGCTGCAGCTACGTTCTTTAATGTTAATGGCACCCTCTGAGCCCCTACGTGCCATCTCTATTGATTTACAACGAAAAAAAAAAATACAAGAAATACTGGCTAATTCAAGATAAAGCTTGTTCATCTAAGCTAAGCAAATATTTATCCAGGAAAAAAAAAAATTCTCTTCGACCAAATAATTTGTAGGACGTCCTCCTGTTAAGATTGAGAAAATCACATTGCCCATCGAAATACCTTCGATTTTAATACGTTTCAATGGCAGTTCGGGGAGCTTCCTTTACTTCTCCTATATGTGCGACATTTAAACTCAGGTCATAAGTTTTAGTACAATGTGGGATATCCATGCGATGGCCTCTTAGGTTAGCCGATGAGCGCCGAGTCTTTTTTTTTTTTTTTCCCCGTTCTAAATGCCACTTAAAGAAGCTTGTAGTGCTCCTTTACATTTAGTGAAAGTTCGTAGTCTGATATGACTGCCATTGGTGTGAAATGCAGTTGATTGAAGTAAAATTCAAGTATTTGCCAGGTATAAATTATTTAAATTCATTATTTTCGTTCTTGCCCTACACTGCGTTCAATAATGAGGAGAGGGTCTAAGCTTGTTTGATTTTCATTAACTGAAGCTCCATACTCTTCACATATGTACAAAGGAGATGCTGGCAGCGTTATGTTGGCTACTACTTTGTTTATATTGTATAGTAAAAACTACTTCCGCGAAAACAAATAAAACCAGAACATGACACTGAAGCAAGAATTCATCGCGACATTAATCACGACGCATTGCTCTGATTTAATGCCTCTTTCTTACAGCTTGTCGACTTTGTTAAAATCACAATGTATGAGGCTCAAAGATCCGATTAAGTCAATGGCATACTCTGGCTCTGCTTCTGGTTTAAGGACAAACTAAACTACTACAGGCTGTGAAGGTTGCACAACATAGATCAGAAGGTACATGAGAGAAAGAGGGCAAGTCAACTAGCCTATCAGTGTTCAAACGAGTGCGCAGGCTTACCTAAAAATGCTCTAGCTGTCTCAACATGCTGAACATTTGCTCAGTCCTTAACAAGCCGCATCGTTCCCCATCTGCGCGCCCTTATAGTTAAAACACAGCTGGCGTCTCTTGACTTTTCTAGAGATAAGATCGAATGTACATTTATTTTACAATTGCGGGCGTGTGTTTGATTCAGTTCAATATATTATAAATTTAACGCAGAGCTTGCTCTAAGCAGTCAAAGAAGTATTTATAAAAGTACGAAACATACGTAAGTACCTGATTCTAACACTCACCCCCCCTACCTGTTTATGTTCGCAATAACGGGCAAAAGTACAATTTCTGGAGAAGTCTTTAGTGAGGTCCACGTCTGTTTTCGCGTTACTGCTAGCCGGTCGTGTGGCGGCTCTTTTTCGCTGCCGTCGTGGCTATCGCACCACTTCGAAATAACAGGGACCTGACAACCCAGTTGTAAGGCGACCAGTCGGAGGCAAATTGAGATCAAAGACGATAACACAGCGAGCCTTCCGGGCTTTCCACACTCGCCTGAGGCCCAACGGACTAGTCTGGTAAGCGCTGAACTGAAATGCCAGTGGTCTTTAATGCAAGGTTTATGTTCGGAATCCGCCACGGCGCAGGCACGTAACACTCGTTTGGAAAAACGAGCAGGTTAAATCAGCCGAATTTTCGTTAGCGCAACCAATTTGCATGCGTATACAAGCTTTTTTTTTTTGCTTTCTTTTTTGCTTTTTTGCTCATGCAATTCAGTGTATTATGGCGATAGCGAGCACGGGCACGGCACGCGTGCTGCCCGCGGCTTGCCCATCTAATTTCAGTTGGTCATTTTTGTAAGAAGATCAAAATCAACCTATACACAGTAACGTCTGCAGATGGACTTGATATCACTAAGATGCCAACAATGCCAACCATGCCAACATGAAAAGCTTAACCGCCACCTTGCGGTGGCGCGCTTTAGGCTTTGTATCAAATTGTAACGTGCATGTCGTTTGAGGTCAGGTTTTCGTGAAAAACCAAAGGTAGACATTACATTTGAGTAAATTTGGTAAGATTTTCTGCGCACGGAATTCATCCCGTCTGCTCAGAATCAATACACGCAGCAGTGCGGAATTCAATGTGCACAGTTGAGCACATGCAGCTCCAAAGTATGCAGCGCTGTAAAAGCGATATACGTTGACGTGTCCTTCGAGGGTGTAGCGCTTCCTGCCGTTCCAACGCGTTAATACTATGTTTTATAGGTCTTAATAATCGTTCATAGTCGGACCCAACGACCAGCGCTGAGCAGCACTGATATTCGTCGAGGTCACGCTTGCTGGCAGCGCGACTTGTCCATTTGTATGTTACTAAGGCTTTGCGTGCCGACTCGAAAAGAGGATAAAGGCAAAGAAGAACGTGGGGCATAACCCTGCCACAACGGAGCAGTTGTCAGTCAACGTCTATCGTTTCTCGCATTTTCCGAGATACATTGCGCAGCTGCATGCACCACCTACCCACAGCAAAGCCTTCGAAAGCAGCCGGTGAATTAGTCGAAAACATATGTGGAATATCGCTGACAAAGGCATCTCGACACTGCGGACCTCGGGACTCTACTTCTACGGTCGCCTGCTTGAAGCACTGTTATCTGGACCCCGGTCATGAGGGGGGGGGGGGGGGGGGGGCAGGGAAGAAAGCGAATCGGGATTCCCTGGGAGAGATACAGCTGTAAAGGAAATGGGGCTGTTGCACGCACAAAGCAGCAAAACGGCGAGAGTTCACAACGAAACTGTAAGTGCCGGGGACAAGAGCAGCGCCGGTGACCCGCACCCGACCGTGCCCGTGCGAAAAAAAGGAAGCCGCCCAAAATTGCAGTGGCAGCGCGAACGAGAGAATAGCGCCGGGAAAGGGTACGCTACTTGGGGTTCGATTAGCCACCTCGGCAAGGGTGCGTGGAAGAAACTGGGCGCCCCGGTGCAGCCATGCGGTTCGATATATAAGCCTGTGCCGCGAGGGCATGCAGCGCACCGGAAGGTTTCGAACGCTGTCCTGTGGTGTGGTGTGGCTGGGACATTTGCTTCGGAGCACTGACTCGGACCATGATTGGCAAGGTGAGTTCACGCTGTAAGACGGTACGCGACAGTAGCTTGAGCAGTTCCGTGCCATGCAGCTGTTCTAGAGCTGCATGACGCTAAAGGCTGCGAACGCTCTTGGGCACGCTCGTGTTGCTATAGTTGCCGGATATTCGCTTCCGCCACACTTACTCGCGTTGGTAATGTTTCATGCTTCAGTAAATGTTGCCGTTTTATAGATCGGTATCATTGTTTGATTAATGTATATGACTGAAACTAGAAAGGAACACTTACGCCTCGTATTTTTGGCACCACTGTGCCAGCCGATATTACGTGGGCAATGTTAGTTTCTCCTCAGCGTGCTGTTTTCCAAAATATCTTCGCACGTATATCAATTGTGGAGCAGAGAAGCTTTCTAGAGTACGCATGAATGCTAGGGAATTAATTTCACGTAAAATTCGAGCTCAATCCGCGCAAGCAGTCGTGCTCTCCCAACGCAAGGAGATCTGCCGGGTTCACTTGAAGGCAGCACAATACACCGCCAATGAACGAGGCTGGTACACAGCAAATGACATGGGGAGAGGAAAGCACACAATCAAGACAGGTTCTTTATTCTGCTGGGAACTTGTGGTTGTTTTTTTCGCATTGGCTTCTCAATAATTTCGGCGGGAATCAGATGCTAAACTTATAATCTTGGGATTAGTATGAGAAACGAACTGTTAAACACAGTTCTGTGCTTTACACATAGATGCGTGCAATCTGCGGTGACCAGCCCTAAAGACATTTAAAACGTTTTGAGCACCCAAGGCAGGACGATAAATTAACGCCGATGTGATGTAAACTACAGAATATCTACTGGTACTTTGACGCGACATGCATGATAGCGCATGCTTCGAGTGCGTGGCTTCGCAGATGAGCTCATTAATACACCATCCTCTTTTTATTTTCAATTATCACTGTGATCTGCTGTGGCTGCACTGAAATGGTGTTACTATAGCAGACGCTGCAAATTATAATTTCGCGTCTTGAGCCACGTCATGTAATACCCCTCGCTACAGCGCTGCTCTTTTGATATTTATAAAAAGCAGCAGAATTGTCATACAGTATTACGAATCAGCTTTGGAATCTGTGCGATTGAATTTACTCCTTATTTTGTAGATCAAACATGTAAGCGCACGTGATCATTCTCATCTGTTTTTTTTTTTTTTTTTTGATCATCTGTCTACTTGAACAGAACTAACAATAACGCAGTCAAGGCAGAAAGCGCTCGTCCTGTCTTTTCCTATGTCTGTGTTCTTGTTACATGCGCTAGGTTTCTTAATTTATACTTCAAGCACAACGCTGCATTTTAGCAGCTGGAGAAAGCTTATAAATTTGCGAAGAAAAAGTGCATAACACTGCAGGCTAATAGCGTAGAACGACTGAATGAACATTTAGACACGCAAATCAGGGCGCGTGTTTACGTGCCTACGTCAACTTCGATGGTTTCTAATAATGAGCAGGCTCTAAGAAGTCAAAACACCTTCTTAACCTCACCTATGCTTCGTGCTGCATCTTATATAATGTTTCAAATGCCTGATGCTATGTGAGCTTCCTTTATGTCTAAAAGGTGCAGAATACTCGAAAATGTTGCTCCTGGCAGCAAATTCATAAAATGGCCCATCTGCTGCACCTAACTTTAACATTGATTCCGCTCCGATTAGGAACTTCATCGGCGTACCACCTGATCTGGGGTCGCACGCAACGTGACGGCTGCTTCCCCTTAATACGGCGCCTGACTCTTGCAATTTTGTTCCGCACAGTTTTGCATACTCGCTGCCCTCGCCGCCGTTGCGAGCGCCGGCGGCTACGGAGGCCACGGAGGTCACAGCGTCACCCACCGCAAGCAAGATGTGAGTCGCTTACTTCCAAGTTCAGAAATTTACCATCTGGGAATGTGCGTCGCGTTCCCTTCCTCGATGTCTTCGAGACGCGGCTATAGGGCCAATCTGGCGTGTGATGGAACGCCACCGTGAAAGCTGGGTGTGCAGTAATCTTGCTCGACACGACAGAGGTGTGGTTGAGTATAGGTGAGGCCACAAGGCAGGCGTGCTCTGCGAACAGACACTGGGGGCGGGAACGACGTGATTAGAGGCTCAGCAAATCAACCTAGTACGAACAAGCAAAATAAGCAATCTCATTGCTAGAAATCGTTGGTCTGGAGTGTTCAGCAGAGGGTGAGAGTACTTCCCCTATGCTTGAGAAGGTCGCAGAAGTAACGGCTAAACAAGGCCCTAAAACCATATTAGTTTTTTTTTTTCTCCTTTTCGATATATGTTGTCAAGCTGGCTTGCTATGATGACGCCTTTCAGGCCAATCCAGGCTTTCTTTATCGAGTATTCCATTACTTCAAACGTATCGGAACATTCATTGCTCTCGTGGGGCGTGTTACTCTTTGCGGACAAAATAAATAGTGAAGGGCCATTTTTATTTGTTTCTTTCTTTCACAGCGTGCTACGACTACTAGAGTGCAATCCTGTATAAGCATATGGGAACCGATCAGAATCAAACCAGCCATAGAAAAGTATGGCACAATTTTTATGTAATATCCACCACGAGCAATTTATTTTTAGGCAGGCTAGCTGCAGGATTTTACAGTTCTTTTATCGATGCTCAAGAAAATACACCCAAAGTCAACTTTAGTAACTATACTTTTCATAGTACACTGCCAATGACACATTTTTTAAACGCCCTATGCGGCAAATGCAGCCATGTCGTCTCTAACTATGGGTAGGGCGAGCTTATAGGCGTCGCTATATTTTTCGTCAGCCGGCTCGTGCTCCCTACATATAAGAAACTATTCATAAAAATTGATTTTGCGAAACTATGAGGATTGTGTACAAATGAGAGTGTGCACGCTTCTTAAAATATATTGAACTGGCTAGTGGGCCTCAGCTACATATATCTTCATTAATGCGCTACTCTTGGCCAAGTACGCAAGGGCGACGGCATGCGTTAAAACAGGAGCCGACGCTATCGAGCATTTGAAGTTGCTCGTAGGTCAGTCCAGAAAGTGGCCCAAGCATGCGCACTCTATCCCTGCAATGGAAGAAATTCCCTCACGCTAGCACAGTTCGAGAAACTGCGCAAATGGTTGGTGTTCTTATGTTTGACCTGTCGTCAGGATTACGGAAACTACAACTTCGGCTACAACATCGTGAACGGCTACGGGGCTGCCAACGGACGCCACGAGTCCGGCTCGGCGTACGGGGGCGTCAAGGGTGCCTACTACTTGCACGACGCCGACGGTCGGTCGAGGCGTGTCGAGTACGTGGCCGACAAAGGAGGCTTCCGCGCAATGGTGCACACCAACGAGCCCGGCACCAAGACGAGCTACGCGGCTGCCGCGCCCTACCACTCGGCAAATGGGAAACATGTTCCGGCTTACGGACACGGCGGTTATGGTTACGGAGGCCATGGTTACCACGGCTAAGAGAGCCGCTTCGCTCAGGTCGGTGGGTGAACTTTCATACTTGTCTCCAGATATCTCAACACAATTGAATATTCAATCTCGTATTAAGCTATGAGCCGGAGAGAAGTAAGAGGCCACATCATATAAAATAAAGTTTAGCTGTGGCATTGTCCGAATACGTTCTCATATTTATTTCAAAAATTTACAAGTTTCATTCCTTAGAGCAGTTCACTATGTGATTTACTTTGCACAATAAGATGTGGTTGCCATGACTTTAAAAGGTATTGCAGAAGAAATTTATTTTAGAATAAGCGCGCATTTTAGTATTAAGCCGCATACTATTGCTCAGATGCCGACAGGGAGGGACCGTAGACACGTAGTGGCTAACAAAATAAATTAATAAATTTTCCATTAATCATATCCCATGGCAGTAAACAACTGAGTAAAAAAGCTGGATTTATGCGCTGTTAGGAACTTCAAAATTTGCTCTCTTGGGCCTCTTACAATAGTCTCATGCTGCCATAGGATGGAAATGGGGCGAAATGGGGAGCGCTAAAGAAAGAAATTGCTGCCGAGTTAGGTAAATGGGCCAAATGAGAAGTATATGCCTCGGCAAGTAGCGATTGATATCGTTTTGGTTCGAGGCTGGAATTGAAAGGTTAGGCTTCCTGGCAAAGAGAGGCGAAATTGGCAAATTCGACTATTGCATTTGGTGAAAGGGATCTCTACTTTGTTGCATGTGCGATCCTCCTTTATAGTTCTTTTTCTGTTTTCCAGGTCGGCCAGTATATATCCTTCGGCGATCCCTGTCAGAACACTGCGCCGTGTTCCCACCTCTTGGGGGTTGCGTATAGCCACCCCCACTGTTATGCCAAAGCCCAACGTCTACGTCGCTTTCAGTGTGCGATGACAGTTTTGCAATGTACCGTGTTAATGACCTTTTAGCCTTCGTGTCACTGCAGATGTCGTCCTTGCCTCTTCTACAAGCACCTGCAGCAGCGCAAAGCTGTCTTAAATATTTTCACTTTTTTTTTTCGCATTGTGTATACACCTGTGTTTGTCCGTCCCCTTAGTGGTCAAAAACATGTTTTTACCGAATAAACATCCCGTTGAGCGTGATCGAGAACTCTTGTCGAAATAATTCCTCACTAAGAGCTACGCTGTACGTCGCATGCGTTTCTGGCATGACAAAAGTAACTAGAGAGTGTTTATGAAGCATTCTTACTAGAACTTGTGTTTCCATCAAATGAATGAGTTTCGCCGCGGTAACTCAGTGGTTAAAGCACTCGACTGCTCATCCCTAGGACGCGGGTTCGATCCCAGCCACGACGGCCGCTTTTCGATGCAAGGAGCTTGCGTGCTGTGCATTGCGTGCTGTGACAGTGAACATTCAAGAGTCCCAGGTGGCCGACGTTAATCTGGAGCATTACACTACCGCGTCCCTCACAGCCGATGTCGCCTTGGGACATTAAACCCAAGAAAATAAAAACAAAACACAATGAATGAAATCTATCGCCCCCGAAGACCTGGAGGCTTGGAGTTGCGCCGGAAAGTATATAGTGCTACATTTTTTCCCCCCGGGCTGAAGAATCATTTGCCTGGATTCCTGATATTCAAGAAGCAAGCTCATATGGCCTTTCATGCTATCATCACTGATAGCATTTGAGATGGCTGCCGCACTGCTTGTCACGAATCGATATTCACTCACACATAGCGCGCCGATATACTCAATCACTCGTATCGGAGTAACACAGGTACGTAAACGTGGATTGTCTTCCTGATGTAGATTTTCCGGCCATGCACGCTGTCTAAGCGCTGAATTTTGCAAGTTGCTCACTGCTTATTAATAATTACCACAACGTGTAAACACATAACTAAGCGTATTTCCTACTTTTACTTGCTGGATGTAATGATCAACAATCCTGATACTTTACTCGGTTTGACTGACGCATACTTTCCTGGATGCCCAGCTGATATTTAAGGCACGGCAACAGGTGCGTCGTCAAGCACAGAACATTAGCAAATGAATGCTCAAAGTTGCGATACGCACATGCATGCCGCTCACTTGTATTTCGTCAGTGGCCATCTCACACATAGACAAACTCAGGGCGAACTGTTGTCACAATTAGAACAATCTAACACGCTAACCAATTAAGTCTCATGCACTATGAGCACTGCCTTTCATGTATTTGCTCTGTCAAGGTAAATGTGCCAAGAATGCATGGCCGTCTAAGTTCAAGCAATTCTTCAGTTTCGCCAAAAGCTCATTAGATGGCAGTGTGAGTTCAACGCGCGTAGATTTACTGCATAGCCTTCCCCAAGGCAACCTATGCAGCCACTATTCACGCTCTCCAAGATGGCTGTATCCAGAGGGAGCACCCTACGTAGCTTTGTGGTTTTGTGTCATGTAGTCCCGAGACAACAGGTTTAGCCATTTTGTTCTACTTAAGCCGCGAGATAAAGCAGCAAATTTCACTTGTGTTCGGCCTGGCTCATCGATGTGACCTGCCTGCAGCATACATACTTGTAGCACGAACGTCTGAAAGACTGTCTTACACAGGCAATGACAACTCTACCGCGGTGGCTCAGTTGGCTCAGTGGTTAGGCTGCTGGCTGAACCAGGAGATCGGGTTCGATGCCGACCTTGGCGACCGCGTTTCGAACGAGGCGAGACAGAATGATTCCGTGTAGTGTGTGATCGCAGTGCACGTTGAAGATTTCCAAGTGGTGGAAATTGTCTGGAGCCCTTCACTACGGGGCGTACCATAGCATGCATGGATCTCTTTTAGACGTCAAATTACATAACAATGTGGCCTAACTTAAATGCAGGCAAACGCAAATGCGTCCCAGTCGGTCGTTGATCAATACTGCAGTGGTTTTGAAAACAAAACGTTAGCCGAAACTGCAAGCAAGCGCTCATAAGAGTCATGACGATTCTTTTTTTTTTTTTTTTTTTTTTGGGGGGGGGGGGGGGGGGGACTTGTTTAGAAATGGTGAAGAATTTTTTTTACTGGGCGAGGATAGTTTGACAAATAGTCCAGTGCCACGTGGTGGTGTTTTTTTTTTTCATTGCCAGGCTTTCATCATCATCATCAGCCTGATTATACCCACTGCAGGGCGAAGGCCTCTCCCATATTTCTCCACTTAACCCTGTTCTGTGCTAGCTGCATCCACTTGACCCCTGCGAACTTCTTTATCTCATCCGCCCACCTAACTTTCTGCCGCCCCCTGCTACGCTTTCCTTCCCTTGGAATCCAGTTTGTTACCCTCAGCGACCATCGGTTATCCTCTCTCCGCACTACATGTCCTGCCCATGTCCATTTCCATTTGCCAGGCTTTAACAAACATCAAAATGCATTGCAAAAAAAAAAAAACACGCCAACTCCTAGGTAAGTGGCTTTGATTTAAAATTCTCTAAGCGCAACCACGGGCGCTAACCTTAGTTACCAGTCTGGGGCACATGTTTGAAATTGCAAAACCTCAGTAAACTTGTCAATAGTTTCGCGAAGGTGCGTGCCGGCCGGGCATCATTATCACAGTGATACCCGGCCATTCGGGAGCGCCATATCCAATGGAGGCTCACGAGCATAACTAAATCAAAAGGACCACTATCTTCATTCAGTTCAATTCAGTCATTTAGTCGTGTCCGACTTTTCTTTTCCCAAAACACCATATCACGCCATGCTGTCCAGTCGCTCACTATGCATTTCGAATATCACACAGATGCCAGAATTCCATCTAACCATCATTTTCACTACCTACTCTTTCTCCTGCGACTCCAAACTGGCAATCAATAACTTTGCTAGAGGTAGAGTCTCCAAACCCGTCTCACAAATACTCAGTGAAATGGGAGAATCTCCTCTCGAGAGAGATATCGAATTAATATGGACCCCAGCTATGCGGGGAATCCGGGAAATGAGGCTGCCCACCAATACGCTCGAGAATTAGCCGGCCGAGCGGTGGCGCAAAATCAGGAACCGGAACTCTTCGGTGAGCCAGCCGTATCATACCACGAACTCACTGCACATTACAAAGCAATGAGAAGAACTCTCCCACCACCCCATAAAACACTGTCCAGACAACACGTAATATGGAGACAGCTACAGACGGGGACCCACCCCAATCCAAACTACATATTAAAATTCATAAATAAGGATATGAATCCCTTCTGCCGGTTTTGCGGGGAGAAAGATAACTTCAAGCATATGATCTGGGCGTGAAAAGCCCATAAGCCTCCCTCAGAACTCTTGCCTGATCCCTCTAGAGAAGCTTGGGACAAGCTGAGGTCCAGCGATGACCCTGGCATTCAGTTCAAGGCCGTCGAATGGGCCGGCGTTGCCAAAAGTCTCCACGGCCTGCGGCACGCTAGCTGACTTCCCCTATTCCTCCCACTTATTGTGAATAAAGTTTTATCAGACTCAGTCAGCCTTTCTCCTGCGTCCCTTAATCTTTCGTAGCATGAAGTTTTTCTACAGTAAATCCTATCTTCGCATGAGAGGACAAAAGTAGGTGAGCTTTAACTTTTAAATTGGTCTTTCCAGCGAGCATTTTAGCTTTATGGCCAAGAGTATCGACCAATTTTGATATTCTAACACTCCAGGAAACTCTCTAGAGTCCCCGACTGCCCCGCAATTCAAAACCGTCAAGTCTTCGACGAACAGCCATCTTCCCAGTCGACCTCTCGCATGCTTACATCACAACTGGAAAGACCTAATCTAAATTTTTTACGAGGTGAGCGGTCACTCTTTTTTAATAGTCCTCTGTATCATGTCCCACAATTAAACCCTTTATTAGCAGTGCAAACTTTGACACACGCAAACTGTGCTGCCCCCCAAAAGGTATGTAAGAATGGCATAAGCATGAACTGCAGATAAATAAGGCGAAGCTGTTAGGTTCGTCTCAATATATCAGAAGGTGCATCTTTTACAAACTGAAGCATTGATAATTACCAGAATCCTAAACGCAACAATGTAACGAGTATATGTTTTCATCTTACTGCTATCAAGTTTTTAGCAAGTTCAACTTACGGAGCAAAACAAACGCTGTTTCCCAGAACATCGGCTCAACGAGGACAACACGAAGAGAGAGAAACAACACAGGCGCACACTATTGATGTTGTTGTTGTCCAAATAACATATGGCACATACCAAGAGAGGGGGATCGGCCAAGAATAGGGTAGCAAACAAAGTTTTGGAGTATACTTCCAACTGTATTGTTGTTGCTTTGTGGGGTTTAACGTCCCAAAGCAGCTCAGGCTATGAGAGACGCATACTTCCAACTGTAATACAAACAAAGGAACCCGAACTTCCTCTTTCACACCCAAGCACAACTTACTCCTCTACATCCGAGCACATCAAACTCACACACCTCTTCTTTCCCAAGCACACAAGCCACAAGCTGTTATTGTGAAGAAAAAAAAAACTGTTTTCTGTTTTTTCTTTGTCGTAGCACAAATATTGTTCTCCTGTTGTAGGGTTCTCTTTTTCAGTTATTTACTTTCTAAGAGCGCATTCTAGAGGGTGTACTGTGATATGGCCTGAGAAATGAAATGAAGTTGATCCTGAAACGATCGGACGAGGCATTCCTTACAATCGCTTGTATAATAACGAAGACATATTTTAGGGTACTCGAGAAAAAATATAATGCTGGTTGTCGCCACCACAGAAAACAATCAATGTCAGGAGTGGGGTTCGAGCCCACGCCCTCTTCCGAGGACCAGAGCTTAAATCTGGCGCCTTAGACCACTCGGCCACCCTGACTTGTTTGCTATGTTCATATCCCTTGTTATTTCACTCGGCTTCTTGACATGACCTGTGCTAGAATAGCAGCTTGGGCATGTTGGTTATGCATCTTGAGGATAACAGCGCGGAACACAGGACGGGAGCACGAGATTAGAGGACAACACAACGAGCGCTGACTTTCAACAACGTTTATTTTGGAAAAACCCCCAACTTCTTATACCTTAACGCCATTCTTATACCCTAAGGCCACGGCACGACGAGTTGCGCGGGCTGCACCGGAGTCCGAAAGTTCCAGGTGCGTCTCAGACGGAGTGGACGTGGTCGCACGCTGCCGACTGCCCAACAGAAGCCTGCCTGTAGGACGAGCGGTGAAGTATTTGAAAGAACATTCGCTTTCATTGCTTACTTCGGACAAGGAGGGGGGCTTTGCTGTGTTACCTATTGACTTGTGCAAAGCCAAGGCGCTAGATGCCATTAGTTCTGTTTTTAATAGACACGAAATGTCGGTGCTAAGAAAAGCGAAGTCAAATGCTAAGAAGCTATGCAAAAACCTTAAACTTGACCACCTAGTGCGCAGCATTGAGACCAGTAAAAAATCGTCTCTTGACGTGTTTTTCACTGTGAAAACGCATAAACCTGACTGGCCCCTAAGGGTTATAGTTTCTGAGAATGGGACCTGGCAAAAAATGATCGCTAAGTTCTTACAGGAAAAACTAAAATTACTAGACTGTGACGACCCTTTCCAGGTGAAACCATCAGACGATTTAATAATGTTTTTAAATGACAATTCTAGCACTGACTTTGCAGCATGTTCGGTAGATGTAAAAGATCTGTACTATTCGATTCCCCAAGATGATCTCCTAGAATGTGTAGAAACTTGCATAGATACGTACGGTGCAATCACTTTCCAAAATGCCTGTGGTGTGTCGACAGGCGGGTTCTTGGAGCTGCTTGCTGTCTATTTGAAGTCTACCCATGTCCTCTGGGAGGGTAACATGTATCTCCAAAAAAAGCGGCGTGTGCATAGGTTCTTGTATTGCACCAATCCTCAGTGACTTGTACCTCGCCCAGAAAGACAGAATCCTTCTGAACGCCCTCCCCGGCACAAACGTCCGCAAAGTGTTTAGGTACGTCGATGACTACCTTGTGCTCTGTGATGGCCGCGGCACGAACGCCCAAGACGTAGCTCAGGAAGTAGTGGCGTGCTTTAACCATGTTCTTCAGCCGCTCACGATTACCCACGAAGTCCCGGTACAGGGGTCTATGAGATTTCTAGATCTCAGACTTGATTTCGGGCAAGGGAAGGTCTGCTGGGCTTATGAACCCAGAGGTGACAAGGCGCCACTCCCTTTCTACTCGGCTCATTCCAAACTTGTGAAAAGAGCAGTTGCAAACCTTTGTTTGTCAAATGCTCTCAAGAAGTCATGCACTCACACCATGGAGGCCAGTTTTCACCGCCAGGTTGACCGCCTTACAGGAGCTGGGTACCCATCACATTTGCTTGTTTCTGTTGCGGAACGTTTGAACAAGAAGTTGAGACTCGAGCGTGTCGGTGCTCAACAAGGTGACGAGAACAGGGAGACAACAAACAAGCGCAGGATTGTGGCCATACCGTATGTGCACAACATTTCCCATCGCTTAAAAAAGATCGGTCGTAGAGCAGGCGTTAATGTTGTGCTTACTGCTCCGGAAAAATTGAAAAGTCTCTGCCGACGTGTAAACGCTGATGGGTCGCAAAGGCAGAGGGGGTGCGTAACAAACCACCAGAGTCGATTTGTGGAGTGCGCGGAAGGCGTTGTTTATTCCATACCCTTGAAGTGTGGGAAGGAATACGTAGGACAGACTGGAAGGTGCACAAATGACAGGCTGAAAGAACACAAAAACAACGTCGAACAGAAAAGCAGGCATTTGGGGATCCATGTAAGAGACTGCGCGTCAAAACTTGCTGCGTACAATTCACACAATG
This sequence comes from Amblyomma maculatum, assembly GCF_055883805.1. Lineage (NCBI taxonomy): Eukaryota > Metazoa > Arthropoda > Arachnida > Ixodida > Ixodidae > Amblyomma > Amblyomma maculatum. The sequence goes on from NC_139344.1 coordinate 134,834,806, forward strand.
CAAAGTTCTAGCAAAACATAATGAGGCACTGGTTCGTGAAATAATTGAAGCCGCTGAGATAGCTAGACTGCAGGAACGAAGTGTAAGCAAACCGTCCCTGCTGTTAACACAAAAAGAAATCGAACTGCTGAATGTGCAATCGTCTCCATGAGTGTTTAGAGAGTGCATCACGCTGTGTGCAAGAAAAGATTATGCGGCGCGTGTATTTATTTATCTATTATTATGTGTTTTTTTGTTTTTTAACTTTGCTAATATGTGCAAGTCATTTGTACGCGATCTGTGGCGTTAGGGTATAAGAAGTTGGGGGTTTTTCCAAAATAAACGTTGTTGAAAGTCAGCGCTCGTTGTGTTGTCCTCTAATCTCGTGCTCCCGTCCTGTGTTCCGCGCTGTTATCCTCAAGATGACCTGTGCGAAGATCCCCATAGTTTTTCTTTTTTTTTTTTGCGATGTTTATTGCCTTGGGTCCTAAGATGAATGATATGAAGGATGAAGGGTATGGTAAAATAAATAAAAAATTTGGCCGATGTAATGAAGTCGAGGGATGAACGATGATGCGGTCCCTGCGTCCAAGCGGCATATGACGACGGATTATAGGGGGAGAGGCCAGCTGCGACCAGGTGTTGGATCCACGTCGGCTTCAGCGCTCGACATTCTCACAACAGGTGGTGGACATCGGCTTCTGTAGCTCGGGACTTGCAGACGGGACACCCAGAAGGGGGATACATATCTTGAAACTGAGGCCACTTTCGAGTCACTGCAGCTTTTAGAGCCACCCCAACTGGAATCCTCCGAAGCGCCACCTCCTCAGCACGGGTTACCGCGGGGAAGGCTTACTGTACACGGAGGTATATAAGAGCACGTGTACGGCAACGGAGGTGCTCCTTTTTTTGATAAAAAATAGTGACGGCCTTCTCTGAAGCACCTGGTATTTATGCCTGCTTCAAATCAGTGCTTAGAAGAGGCAGCTGACTGCCGCAATAAAGCCTGAGTGGCTCCTATGTTCCACTGAATGTCAAGGAGCCAACGCCCACGAGAAAAAGAAAGAAAGAAAGAAAGAAAGAAAGAAAGAAAGAAAGAAAGAAAGAAAGAAAGAAAGAAAGAAAGAAAGAAAGAAAGAAAGAAAGAAAGAAAGAAAGAAAGAAAGAAAGAAAGAAAGATGTCAGACTATCTGCGCTTGAATTTGCTCGCTGCGTATAAAGCTCTACCTTTTCCAATACAGATCAGCGACTTGACTACTAACTCTTCAAGTTTCACTGCAACGTACTGATTTCATCGTACTCGGCGTACATTTATATATTCGGTGCTATGCACGTCATGCCCAAAAGTGGTCTTAATGCGCATTGAAATATCTCGTCTGTGTTTCTTCTTTCGCTTTGTTTCTTCGGGCGTGCAAGCTGTCGCGCGTGCTCGACATGTTCGTAGTCAAAGCATCGCGAAACTGGTGGCCTCTTTAAAACTAGCTGATAAGCTTATTACTTGCATTCACATTATGTGACTGGTAGTGAGTGGTAGACTATATAGCGTGTGCTTTTATAATGGGTTGTCACGTCAGCCCCGTTACTAGTGGAAATCGTTTCGATGATTCCCTACTGACCCCTAAAAACGCTGAGGCGACTTGGCTAGTTGGTTTGCGCTCGTACATGGTGGGAACGAAGTTAAACTATAACTATAACAGACAAATATTTACCCGAACCCAGTTCTTGTCAACCATATATGGCCAGAAATACGATCAGAGCTATGTTCATTATGTAAGGAAAGGGGATCTCTAGATCACATAATATGGGAATGTGCAAAGTCACCAGGCAGGGCTAAAAATATAACTAAAGACACCTGGGAGACCCTTCTGCGAAGCTCAGACCCAAGAGCGCAAAGAGAAATTGTTCGACTGTCCGAAGATGCCGCCGGAGTCCAAGAACTACCGGCCTGCAACTAAGGCGACTGTCCCACCTTCCGGGTCTAACCCCCGAAGAGCGGGACAGTCACTCTGTTGGACGAATAAAAGTTCTCTCTCTATATATAACTCATAATATGGTTACGAGGTGAGAGTAGCATGAAATTGACCTGCGGTGAGGATGCGTGTTGTTTTATTTTTGCTTCCCTGCTTTAAGCGCGCCAAGGGCACTACAAAATGAGGTGGTGAAGATACAATACACACGTTGCAGAGCGGAGAGAATGCAACGTACGATAATAAAGGCAGCATGTGAAGGCGATTCATGAAGGGATGGTAAAAAAGGAGAGCTCGCTCGTGCATATATATTGCCACCTTGTGTTGCCAGGTGGCGCAAGGCTCTCCGAAAAAAGACGACGTCGTTGAAGCCGCACCAGCGTTCTGCGTCCGCGTTTGCTGACTGTGCGTGCCTGGATCCAGATATTGGACCATTCCTGGCCGAGGACTGTGTGACTTTCTTTTAGAACTACGTGAAGTTTGGTGGAGCGTGTGCTGTGTACGACTAGCCCATGCAAGAAATCCCTCCAGGCAGCTGTTCCTCGAGCTCTGCACCGATTGACACCCCGGTACACCGCTTCAGCCGGAGGCTCCCTCCGGAGCTTGCACCATCAGAGACCGCCATGACAGCACCCGCTGTTCCTACGCAAGCAGCCGGCGCTAGGCTAGCCCACTATACCCTACAGACCCCGAGTGTTCCCAACTCCTTTCACGGGGACCTTTTCGAGGATGTGGGGGACTGGTTCGTTCACTTCGAACGTGTGGCTGCCTTCAACCAGTGGGACGACGCCGCGAAACAGCGAAATGTGTATTTCAGCCTCGAGGATGGAGCGCGCACCTGGTTTGAAAACAGCGTGGAGATTTAACATCATGGCGAGAATACCGCCGTCGCCTGCTGGAAGCCTACACCAGCTTTGATCGCCGCGAACGAGCGGAGCGTGCCATCCATTCCCGCGCCAAGCTTCCGAACGAAAGCGACGTACAGAAAGCGTACGTCGAGGACATGCATGAAGCGCCTCTTCAGACTAGCTGATCTAGCCATGCCCGAAGAAAAGAAACTGCGTCACTTAATGCGTGGAGTAGCTCTTCGCGGGCCTTGCGCGCAACCCACCAAAGACCGTGGCTGCTTCCTCACCGAGGCCACAACGATGGAAAAGGTTCTTCAACACCGTTCCGCCACCTACGACCGGCCCCTGCATGCTACTGCCGTCACATCATTTTCTCCTGTCGGGCACCACCCCGATGAACTGCGTGAACTGATCCGTGCGATTGTGCATGAAGAGCTGCAGAAAGTGTGCATCTCATCGCAGCGTGCGCTCAGCTCCATCTCATCTCTTATCCGCGAGGAGGTGCAACAGGCGTTCCAGGGCCCTACTCCTGCGATCAACATGCCACATCTGTCTGATGCCTACCACCGTCCCACGTACGCCGACATTACAGGACGTCCTGCTCCCGCTTCGCCGCCACTCATTCACGCCGCACCTCTAGCCTCAGTGCTGCCGGTGCAGTATTATGATGATCAACGAACGCCTTTTCGGAAGGCTGACATATGGCGCACACTTAACTGGCGGCCACTCTGCTTTCACTGCGGGGAGCCGGCCACCTTTATCGGGATTGTTTTTACCGACACCATGGCCTGGAGGGCTTACGCGTGGACTCTCCTAGGCCCCGTGTCGGTCAGCACCCTCCGGAAATTGAGAACTTCCTTGCGGACCAACGTACTCCTGCCCGTCCGCAGAGAAAGTCGCGCTCACCATCACCGAGGCGCTCGCCGGGAAAATTGAAACCAGCGACCTTCGGGGACGAGGTCGCTTTGAGGTGTTGTGCTAGACCTCCCGCTGCTGCAGCTACGATCCAACCAAGAAACCACGACGCCCGCCCCCGAATTAAATAACGGTGGTTCTTTGGACATTCCTGTGGGAATCGATGGTTGCAGAGTCACTGCGTTAGTGGACACAGGCGCCGATTACTCTATTTTAAATGCACGGTTAGCGACTGTCCTGAAAAAAAAAAGTGATTACCGCTTGGCCTGGAGTGCACCTCAGAACTGCCGATGGTTATCTTTACGCCCAAGGGTATGTGCACTGCTCGTGTTCAGATAAGCTAGTCCACGTTCGTCGTTAGTTTCATCGTGCTGTGCGACTGCTCTCGGGATCTCATCATCGGCATCGACTTCCTGCGGGAATTTGGTGCAGTTATCGACCTCCGGAACCAGATCGTCTCGTTTTCAACAGAACCAGCTGCCGAACTCAATAACTCCAGCCACCGCAGTGCCGCTCTTCGCATTTCCGCAGAACGTGTCACGCTTCCGTCACGAAGCAGTGTTTTTGGTTGACGTCGGTTTGCCGAATATCCCGACGGCGACGCAGTCACCGAACCTAACCGGTCGCTAATTCTCACTCAAGGCATTAGCGTCGCTCGTAGCTTGCATACGATTCGTGGTCTGCAATCTTCGTCACAAATTTTTCTCCGGAACAGCGGCCCCTTTTCCCTGGAACTGCCATCGCTTCCGCTGACGCTGTCGTCAATGTTCCACTCTGTTTTGCGTCCGCGGCAGCTGCCACTGACGACCATCCACCGAGCGTCCCTGACAACCAACCTCTCGCGGGCATAGACATCAACTGCAATCTGTCCGAAGGCAAGCGCCGGGCTCTAGAGCAACTGCTACTGGAGTTAAAACAGTGCTTTGCGTCTTCATCGAAAGTTCGTCAAACGCCCCTAACGTAACACCGGATCATCACTTATGACGACGTTCGCCCAATACGCTAGCAGCCCTGCTGCGTTTCTACCAAAGAACGGGAAGTTATCCATTCGCAAGTGCAGAAGATGCTTGAAGATGATGCTGTTCAACCTTCCCAAACGCCGTGGTCTTCTCCTGTCGTTCTAGTCAAGAAGAAGGAAAATATCACCAAAAAGTATGTCTACCCTTTGCCAAGAATTGATGACTCCCTGGACAGACTGCGCCATGCTAAGTAATTTTCATCAATTGACTTCAACAGCGCAGTTATTGGCAAATTGATGTGGACGAACGGGCCCCGAAAAAACCGCCTTCGTTACGCCCGACGGCCTATATATGAATTCAAAGTGCTTCCTTTCGGCTTGTGCTCAGCGCCAGCAACGTTCCAACGGATGATGGACACTGTCCTCACTGGCCTCAAGTGGCAATGCTGCCTTGTGTACCTGGATGATGTCTTTTCCGAAACGTTTGAACAACATCTCCTGCACCTGCGGGCTGTTCTCAGAGCGCTCCATTCGACTGACCTTACGCTTAAGCCCCAGAAATGCCACTTCGATTAAAAAAGCTGAAGTTTCTGGGTCATGTTTTAAGCGCTGACGGCGTTCTTCCCGACCCCGTCAAGACCGCAGCCGTCGTAAGTTTCCCTACGCCTACTGACAAGAAAGCTGTCCAGCGTTTTCTGGGTCTGTGTGCTTTTTACCAAAGGTTTATTTCTGACTTCTCCCACGTTGCGGAACCATTAACGCGCCTCAAGGGAAACGAAACCTCCTTTGTTTGGACTCAAGAACAAGAGGTGGCTTTCTCATTGCTCCGCCAGCGCCTTCAGACTTCTCCCGTTCTTGCGCACTTTGACGAACAGGCTGATACTGAGATCCACACCGACGCCAGCAACATCGGTCTTGGCGCTGTCCTTGTGCAACACCAAGAGGGCATTGAGAGAGTTATAGCCTATACTAGCCGCACACTCTCTCGTGCGGAACGCAATTACTCGACGACCGAAAAGGAATGCCTTGCTGTTGTGTGGGCCACCATGAAGTTTCGCCCTTACCTCTACGGCCGCCCCTTCAAAGTTGTAACGGATCATCACTGCCTTTGCTGGCTCGCTAATCTATAAGACCCGTCTGGACGTTTGGCCCGTTGGAGCTTGCGGCTCCAGGAATACATTACCGTCATGTACAAGTCGGCCCGTCACCACGAAGATGCCGACATGCTGTCGCGCGCACCTCTCATACTACAGGACCAGAACTTGAAGATGACAGCGGCTTTCTCGGTACCCTGCACACATAGGACATAATGGCTCGGCAGCGGGCTGACATGAACATCCGAGCTCTGATTGATCCCCTTGAAGGTCGCGCAACACTTCTACCTCGACACTTCTCTCAACGTCTTGGCTCTTTCTGTTTGCTCCATGGTATTCTTTATAAGAACTCGAAGGGACAGGACAGAGATCATCATCTGGTTATCCCAGACAATCTTCGCGCCGACATTCTCCGAGCATGCCACGATAAGCCCACTTCTGGCCACTTGGGGTTTTCCCGGACGCTTGCCAGGGTACGAAACATGTACTACCGGCCCGGGCCATCTGCCGATGTCAAATACTATGTCAAAAGCTTCCGTGAATGCCAGCGTCAGAAGACGCCACCATTTAAGCGAGCAGGGTTTCTCCAGCCCGTTCCGGTACCCCGTGCTCTGTTCGAACAAATCGAGTTGGACCTCCTCGGTCCTTTCCCTCTGTCGCTGGCCGTCAACAAGTGGATCATAGTCGCTACTGACTATTTGACTCGCTACGCCGAGACCAAAGCAATTCCCCATGGCACCGCTTCAGAATTTGCTCAGTTCTTCATGCAGAACGTCGTCTTGCGACACGGCGCCCCTTTGTACATGATTACTGACAGAGGGACGGCGTTTACGGCTCAGTTACTCGACCAGACATTTCAGCTGAGCTACACTAGCCACCGCAAGACCACAGCGTACCATCCACAGAGGAACGGACTAACTGAACGATTAAACAAGACCATTGTGGACATGCTGTCAATGTATGTAGATGCCCAGTACAATACCTGTGATGAGGTGCTGCCGTACCTAACATTTGCGTACGACATGGCCCTCCAGGAAACTAAGCGCTTCAGTCCGTTTCGCCTCGTGTATGGACGTGTAGTCCAGACCATGCTTGATGCCATGCTGCCGTGCCCCGCTGAGGGCGACCAGCTCTCACCAGACGCCGAAGAGATCGTCCAGTGCGGTGAAGAAGCCCGTCAGTTGGCCCGCTTGCACATTGGCCAACAACAGGGCACTGATGCCCGCCGCTATAACCTTCGCCACGGACAGGTCGACTAATATCCCGGGGATAAAGTCTGGGTATGGACACCTGTCCGCCGCGAGGGCGTGCCCGAGAAGCTACTTTGCCTTTACTTCGGCCCCTACAAAGTGCTGCGACGCGTCAGAGCTGTTAACTATGAAGTGCTTCCTAACGGTGTCACGCAATCGCGACTTCCTCGGAAGTCAAGCTTTGATATTGTGCACGTTGTGCGGCTTAAGTCGTACTATACGCGAAAACAGCTGCGCCGGCCTCCGTTTTGAGTGGCCCGTTTTTCTCCCTTTGGTTTTTTTCGCATTGAAACCCAGCGTCCCTACCATGCTGGTGGCACCACTGCGGTGTTGTTTTTTCCTGGCGCATGGCTCTCCGAAAAGGACGATGACGTCGGACTCGTGCTAGCGCCCTGAGGCCGCTTGCGTGGATCCAGGCATTGGACCGTTCCTTGCCGAGGACTGTGTGACACGTTCTTTTAGAACTACGCGACAATATATATATATATATATATATATATATATATATATATATATATATATATATATATATATATATATATATATGAAAGAAAGAAGCCAACAGTCGGCGAGGCCAAGGAAAGCATTGGGGATTGTACTTTGTCTTGTTTTTTTTTTTTTTTTTTTCTTTTTTTTCCTTTTAAGAATGAAAAAAAAAAAAGCAAGACAAAGTACAATCCCCAATGCTTTCCTTGGCTTCGCCGACTGTTGGCTTCTTTCTTTCGTGTATTTATATATATATATTAGGTATGCGGACTGTTCCCCATACTCGATGTCCCAGCTCAATATAAATTCTTAGCCGTTGAGACTAGCGAGGCCATAATTTTTTATCAAAACTAAATTAATTAGTAACAACTAGTTACCAATATTTTTAAATTTTAACTTGAAGAACGAAACGTCAAAGCGGAAGTACAGATCGTCTTGTGAAAGAGCGCAATGAAACGTTCGCACGTAGGTGCATTTTACGCAGCTTTATTTAATTCTTAAACAGAAAGAAGCCACCACGTGGCCAGTTTGAGACGCACGCATATGTCTCGCTCAATGGGGACGGAAAGCTTGAATACCTTTTGGATACCTGCTTGGTCCCAGTGCTCGAATGCACTTCACATAGCCCACCATCAGTCCCTGCTTTCAGTTTGAAGCCACATAGCGACACCTGTTTCTTCATTGACGGCCGACAATTTCAACTCTTAGACTGCGTACTTGCGTAGTCGGGCCTTCGCTGTTTGAAAAACATTGCTTCAGTGTCTCGTTCTGCCGTCAAAATGGGCGTGGTCTTATGCTGGAAAGTTTCTGCTCCGACTATCACGAATCACGACTATTTCGTTTTGTAATCGTACAATGAACTTTCAAGCAGCCTGGACGTTCGGGTTAACGGAACAACTGCGGTTATAAAAGTTAACATTTTGTAGCAGTTGAGCGAAAGAAGTTAGGCGCGCATATGATGACAATAGTATTTGCGCAGCTGAGAGATAATCAGCTAAGCAGGACGAAGCTGCCGAGCAGTTCAGCAAGGGTACAAATAATGAGTTAAAGGTAGAAATTGCAGCCGTGTTTGGTAAATTGGCCAAATGCGAAGTATATGCGTCGACACGTACCGTGTGATATCACTTTTGGTTCGAGGCTGGAGTTGAAAAGTTGGGCTTCAGGCAAAGATAGTTGAAATCGGCGAATTCGACTATTGAATTTGATTAAACGCATGTCTTCTTTGTTGCATGTGCGACCCTGCTTTATGGTTCTTTTTCTTTTTTCCCGGTCGGCCGGTATATTTCCTTCGGCGATCCCTTTCAGAACACTGCGCAGGTTTCCCACCTCTTGGTGGTTGCGCACAGCCACCCTCGCTGTCATGCCAAAGTCCAACGTTTACGTCGCTTTCAGTGTGCGACGGCAGTTTCGCAGTATGCCGTGTTCGTGACCTTTTAGCCCCCGTGTCACTGCAGATGTCGTCCTTGCCTCTTCCACAAGCACCAGAAACAGCAAAGCAGTGTTAACTATTTTCTCTCTCTTTATTTCGCACTTTGTATGCACCTGTGTTTGCCGGTCCTCTTAGTTGTAAAAACATGTTTTTACCGAATAAGTAACCTGCTGATTTTGAGTGAGAATTATTGTGAAAAACAATTCCGAATTCAGAGCTACGTTATATGTTGTATGCGTTTCTCGTATTGGCAAGCTACCATAGACAAAGTTTATGAAGAATTCTTACCGCAACATATTTTTCCACCAAATGGATGAACCTCGCCACGATAGCTCAGTGGTTAGGGCGCTTGGTAACTGATCCCTAGGACGCGTTTTCGATCTCTGCAGCTGCGCGGCCGCTTGTCGGTGTAAGGCGTGCTGTGCGAGGACAATGGACGTTCAAGAGTCCCAGGTGGTCTACATTAATCCGCAACATTACACTGCCGCGTCACGGCCGTTGGCGCTTTGGGATGTTAAAACATACATCAAACTCATTTGATTCATTGTTTCGACCCTGAAAACATGGAGGCATGGAGTCGCGCCAGACGGTTATAAGCGCCGCTTTTTTCCCACCGGCCTAAGAATCATTTCCGCATTATTGCTCTCCTGATATTCCAGAAGCAGGCTTATATGGCCTTTCATGCTGTCATCACTGACGACCCTTGGGGCGGCTGCCGCACTGCCTATAGAGAGTAGATATTCACTCACACTTAGCGCGGTGATATACTCAATCACTCGTATCTGAGTAACACAGGTACGTAAACGTGGATTGTCTTGCTGATGTAGATTTTCCGGCCGTGCGCGCTGTCTAAGCGCTGAATTTTGGAAGTTGCTCACTGCTTATTATAGATCAACAATCCTGATACTTTACTTGGTTTTACTGACGCATACTTTCCTGGATGCCCAGCTGAAATCTAAGGCACGGCAACAGGTGCGTCGTCAAGCACACAGCATTAGCAAATGAATGCTCAAAGTTGAGATACGTATACATGCATGCCGCTCACTTGTTTTTCGTCAGTGGCCATCTCACACATAGAATAGACGAACTCAGGGCGAACTGTTGTCACAATTAGGACAATCTATCCCGCTGACCAATTAAGTCTCATGCACTATGAGCACAGCATTTCATGTATTTGCTATCTCAATCTAATAAACTTTCACTTTGACTTTCAAAACAAAACAAAAAAAAAAAAATGTGCCAAGAATGCATGCCCGTCTAAGTTCAAGCAATTCTTAGGTTTCGCCAAAAGCTGATTAGATGGCAGAGTGAGTCCAACTCGCGTAGATTTACTGCATAGCCTTCCCCAAGGCAACCTGTGCAGCCACTAATCACGCTCGCCAAGATGGTTGTATCCGGAGGGAGCACCCTACGTAACTTTGTTGTTTTGTACCGTGTAGGTCCCTATAGCAGCACGTTTAGCCATTTTGTTCTACTTAAGCCGCGAGATAAAGTAGCAAATTTCACTTGTGTTCGGCCTGGCGCATCGGTGTGACCTGCCTGCAGCATACATCCTTGTAGCACGAACGTCTGAAAGGCTCTATTTTACACAGGCAATGACAGCTCTACTGCGGTGGCTCAGTATAGACCGGGTTCGATACCGACCTTGGCGACCGCGTTTCGAACGAGGCGAGGCAGAATGATCCCGTGTAGTGCGTGATCGCAGTGCACGTTGAACATTTCCAAGTGGTGGAAATTATCTGGAGCCCTTCACTACGGGGCGTATCATAGCATGGATCTCTTTTAGACGTCAAATTACATAACAATGTGGCCTAACTTAAATGCAGGCAAACGCAAATGCGTCCCAGTCGGTCGTTGATCAATACAGCAGTGGTTTTCAAAACAAAACATTAGCCGGAACTGCACGCAAGCGCTCATAAGGGTTTGAAAGGGCTTTTAGGAAATTTGTGATTTTTTATCAGCTGAAAAAAAAAAAAAAAATCTTCCTCCAAACTTCCAATGTTTATTTGTCTCTTTTTCGGCCTTCAAATATTCACTCACAGAAGGAAGCGAGAAAGGTACGCTCAATCGACATTTGATAACGAACAGGTACATAGGTATCCCGGACATTGTTTGAGTGCCTTACGTTACCACACGCTTTAAGTAATCCTGATGAATTTTTTTTTCAATAATTTTTTTGAAATGGTGAACAATGTTGCTGGGCGAGGACAGGAATTGACAAAGAGCACAGTGCCGCAGGATGATTTTGTTCGACACAAACTGTGCTACCCCCCGAAAGGTATGTAAGAACAACATATTCATGAAGGGCGGACAAGACCAAGGTATGGCTTTGGTCGCAATATGTCAGACAGCGCATTCCTGACAACTGAAACATTGATAAATACTAGAATCATAAGCGCTACAAATGAACGAAAATTTATTTTTATCTGTCTCGAGTTAAGCTTTTGGCAAGTGAAACTTTGTGCGCGAGACAAACGCTGTTTCTCTTCTGTTTTCGTTTTGTCATATAACAAATATTGTTCTCCTTTTGCAATGCTGTTTCTTTTTTCTGGTATTTACTCTCAAATATCTTCTAATATGCAAATTTGAGTGTCTATATAGCGGTTAACTGGAGACAATCTAGTGGGTCTACTGTAACTTGCGCAGAGAAAAGAAGCGAAGCTATTGCTGAAACTTGCAGACAATGCATTTCTTTCAATCGCTCGTGTAAAGGTGAAGTCATACTTTTGGGCAGTGGAGAAAAAATATATATACAACGTCGTTGTCAGTGCCACTAAGTATGGAAGCAAAAGTTAATGTCAGGAGTGGGGTTCGAACCCACGCCCTCTTTCGAGGACCAGAGCTTAAATCTGGCGCCTTAGACCACTCGGCCACCCTGACTTGCTTCTGTTGCCCATGTCATTTGGTTTTTCCGTCGCCCATCTTGAGATGACCCGTGCGATGTTTCATGAACATAGGCTGGAGGAATGCAGAAATGATATATGTAGCGTGATTTCACAATTATTTCAGTTCAAATAAAGTACAGAAATTTTTTTAAAGATGCACCAGATGTCTTAATTTATTTTAATTAAAGGGTGTGCAGATTACACGCTACATTTGCAAATTTCGAGGAGCTGCATAGATAATTATGGTCATTTTTAACTAACCGCTCTCGCATAAATCACACAGGGCAGCGTTATGACGCCCAGTTTCGCGTGGCGAGCACGCGCTGTCACTTGAACCAGGCTGCATGTAAACGACTGCGACAAGCGACGCAGAGTACACCAAAAGCGATGCACATTAGCTCCGTGCCTTCGTCTGGCACTTAGTTAACGGTCTTGTAATCTGTTGTTTCAACCTGCTTGTAATTAGGCAAGCTATTACTAACACTAGCCCCATCTACGATTCTGCAGCGACCTCTAAACGCATCTATACATACTGTGGATCGATGCTCCGTGCCCCCGGTACAATACACACATCACCGCGCAGAAGAAGCGTCTGTAATACGCGGCAATGTCGCGTTAGTATAAGCAAAGTTATATTGGCTCCCCTTACCTGCAAAGCGAGCTATCAGGATGTTAATATTTTTCTAGTTTTTGACGCACTGCCAGTGACGATGGGTCAACGAGTCTTCCGAAGTGAAGACGCGCTCCTCCTCCTCCTCCGAGGAAGAAGCAACCGGTAAGCCGAAAGCGTGACTATCGGGAAAGCAGCGACCTTCGGGAAACACTATAGAAAAGCGTTCAATTTTCCCCTTTATTTTCTGCGCTAGAATTCGAGTATAAGAAGGTGATAAGCTCAGGTCGGTCGAAAGGCACCGGCTCGGCCGCACGCCACACGTATACTTGGAGCACCGACGCGGCACATATACAGCTGTATGGCTCGTCGTAAGGACACGAACCTCCAGTGTTCACAAGGCGGACTTCGGCGCACGACAGAGAAATCACTTCGTATTTGCACGGCATAGACGAGAGTAATTTTGCAGTTCGCACACTGCAGACCAATGACGTGTTTCAGACCGCCCAGCCCGAAGAGACGATGTCAAAACAGTGCTTTTCTCGAGCACCGAACCCCAACCGCCCCAATCGGGGCGGTGGGCAAAAAAATGAGTAAAACAGCAAGAGCTCACTGTGTAGGAGTGTGTACAGCTACGCCGACGCGTGGCCCGCGCAATACGTGCAATCGTATGCAGGTGGAATTTTCCCACTATTGCGACTGATAATGGATGGAAGCACGCCTTCGTAACGATGACACCTAAATTGCGAGAAAGGAATTTTGTGCTATTAGTCGGTCATATAAAACAATGTCTGGCTCTGTCCAACGCACCAAGAACAACGGCACCGGATACGACCGACGTTTAGCCACAGCCTTAAAAAGCGCTTATCGGAACCGGCGGTCTTGCCTGGGAAAAATGCCGGGTCTGTCCGATGGACACTTAGACAAAGCCGTCAATACATCGGGCCTTCTACTGGCCTGCGCTGACTTCGTGTTTAAATTGGTATACCTGACAAGCAGAGACAGCAATCAGAAAGGCGGAGAAAGGAGCCGAGGACACACAGGACAGTGTGCCGTCATATGGTTGTCCCCTCTTTTAGTGCCGTCATTTTTGCGTTTGGCCCTGATGACGCACCTTACCCTCCTTAGGTCTCGAAATGTATGAAATACTCAGATTATATATTATGATGCGTCTGCATTTACTTCGGGATATACCCTTAGCGTGTTCGTGAACAGTTGAAGTATAGGTAAGCAAGCCGGATAATGCTGCTTTCATCAGAAAGGACCGGGACGAAGAAGACACTGCCATGTCTGCGCAACTCAGTACAGATAAATGAAAGGATTGCATGTTTTGCACGTGTATACAGTTTAAACTCAGTGTTACGTTCGACGGGTTCCACGCAATTCTCCCTAATATTTGAAATGCAATGAAATCGATAAACAGGAATGCTCCCCAAGCAACTGACAAATTCATTTTCTAACGAGCGAGTGGGTTGTTCTGTAAATGTAGGCAGTGATGCTGCACAACTCCCGTATAGTTCTTCAGAACGATGCAGTCACTTTGGACACCATTAGGGGACGTCGGCGGCGTCAGCGAACTCCCTTGCTGCCAGCACACAACCTGCGTTCCTGTTTTTTGACACCTGTCGCGACGGTATACCTTCAGCGCGCTTCGCAGCAGCGGCAGCTGGGACTCTCGCTGTGAAAGCTGTCTGTCCTGTTCATATTAGCACCAGAATCATAGCCACTGAAAGAAACGTCAGGAGGAACCATGTCAAGCTGAAGAAGGTGTTCCCAAAACATGCAAGAAGCTTCCTCAAGCTCTTGTTCAAGGTTGACTTATCAAAGTCTAGCTTCGTCATGGAGCGACCTGAACCAGATCGGATTGAATACGCTTATTTTACTGTCACCTTTGTTCGCTTTGTTTTTGCCACACTCCACCCGCCATTTGAATGTACTTCTAAGGCCCATAACCGTGTTTATAAGGTTTCAGTGATGTGACCCTGCCTGGCACACTGCCATATAGCGAAATAGGCTTACGTCGCCGGTGTATATATCTGTCGAGTTTGTCTTCGATGACATACGCACGAAGTTGCCTTTGACTTTTATCCTTCTCATTCTTTTTCGGTAAAGCTCTGTAAAATCGGGTTTGGAGATAAATCTTACTATTTAGAATTGAGCTTCACAACAGAGAAATGGCATGAAGATGGTATCCTTGATATCCCAAAACAAAGTGAACAAAGGCTGAACGGGAGCCTTACTTCACCGGCAAATGTGTCGATATGAGAATGTGTCTTCCTGTTATTTTCAAGACAACCTGTCTCAAAAATGATGGCTGGCGGACGGAAGCTTCTGCTCAACCATTCTTCAATTTTTCGCGTGCCATAAAACTAAGGGCACGGACGATTTAAATCCAGAGGCTCATACTCGAGTAAGTAAAGCTTATTCTTCAAGCGTGGTTTCATAAAATCACTTCGAAATAAATTTTAATACACTTCATCCTCGTGTAATGGGCGTTTAAGGATTTCTTTTTATCGCTGTTGTACAATTAGTGCAATACAGTTAAGGGCAATGAGGGAAAATAAACTCATAAATATACAAAAATAAAAAAATGCAAAAGTTCCCGATCGACTCTGTAGAGCAAAGTTGAGAAGCCGAGTTGAAAGACGAACATATAGCAGGTTGACATTGTCACCCGATGAGAATGATATAAAATCCCTGAGAAAAGAAGGCTGATTCGTATCAAAGGCTTTGAAACACAGCAAAAAAAAGAAGCGTTTGTGCTCTACAGCGGTGCAGTAAGTGGAGAAAGAAATGCCTTCACACAAAGCGCTTGTCTCGCTTCCGGAGTAGTTAGTCGCCAAAGCGACGGGTACACGGTTCTGCACGTGGCGCTAAAGGGTGCGATTATCCTGCCGACTGTGTGATTATCTGGCCATCGAGCCCACGGACGCATCTCAACGAGGCGCCTTTGCGAGCGAGGCGAGGGCCGAGCCAAGGCTGCGGGCACCCGGTAGCTGTCAGCGGGGCAGGCAGGCCGGCACAGGTGGTAAGTGGCGACAATGCTCCTGAGGCGCCAACGAGGGTCGTTTGAGCACCGCCGCTGGGATTGTCCGAGCGCCGACGGTCGCACCGGAGAGCGGCGGCCCGCTGACTGAGCCCGGCCATTCATCACGCCCAGCGGACGGTCATCCAAGGCCCGGCGCGGAATGCTCCTTACGCGCTCCGGGTCAGCCTCCTCCGAGGGATGCTGACCCACTCACGGCGCAGCCATTGTGCGCGCTTGCCGCAGCTGCGCTGATTGTTTCCTCGTTATGAAGCAACTCGCCATTGTTCTCACGCGATGGCGGCAACGAGCTCGTGCTCGGACGCGTAACCTCGCTCCCCAAGGACCCGTTCGACCTGCGGACCCTGCGCTCGGCCGCCGCCGTGCACTGATGGCTGCTCGTGTATCGGGGCATTCGATTGCCTCAGGATCGCACTCCTCGAAGTCTCGAGTCGCGTCTCCGCGTGTCATAACGCCCTCGCTTCTCACCGCTAACGGGATGAGGACAGCGTGATGGCTCTCAGCTCGTGTCGCAAGCTCCGATAACTCGAGAAGTTTGTGCCTCGGACGAAACAGGAATTACTGTGTTGTGCGATCGGATGCAACGCGACCTCCACGCCGAGTTACGGGCACGAAGATTACCATAGATGCTAGCCCTCAATTCTGCGTTACTTTTTCTATGGGGAAGATGAAACCGATGCTGAGGCAGCGCGTACAATGTACTTGCTCTCTTTGAAAGGAAACGTACACTGCACCGATGACCCCACTGATAAATCAGAATTTAATGCGGCACATGGATAAAAGCAAATTTTGCAGCTTTATTCAATTCAGCTCAATTTTCTGAAATGAGATGAGGTTTTTTTTTTTTTAACTTGTCAGTGCCCAAATAGCCCATTTATATCGTGCAGTGTTATGTTGCACGGCGTAACACAACAAATGTGTCACGCAATAATACCAGAAATAATAATTTACCTTTGCCAAGACGAAGCAAAATTGACGATACAAAACATTTTATTGCTGCACAATTTTAGCTGATAACAGGAAGGAAAAACTAGTTTTCTATAAGTAATCGTGCAGTCAGTCGCCTCCTATGACAGCACTGACAAGGATGTTTCGGTGGGCTGGCTAGAATTTTTGACTGCTGATCCAGAGAACGCCCCCTCCTGCGGCCGCCGTGGCCTCCTGTGTTTCCATTCCGTGTTATTTGTATCTTGTTTCATCCAAAGAAAATCTTTAATTACATTAAATAATTTAACAATGGCTTTTAGTCTTTTTTTTTCTTTGTATATGCACTGCATGCTGTCATCTGCCGGTTGCCTTCATGAGTAGCTATAATGACGCCCCAACCGTAGAGGGTTACCGGTGCACGACTCTCCGAAAGACACCGACACCAAAAGTCACCGACAGCTACATGTTGCCTACTCAAAAACTATACCGGTTCACACAGGTCCCGCAGCGATTAGGGTCCCAGTGATTAGGGGGCTAGACTACTGATCCCGAAGATGAAGGTTTGATCCCGATCTCGGCGGACGCATTTCGATGGAGGCGAAACGCAGGGCGTCCGTGTATTGTGCGACCCCATTGCAAGTTAAAGAATCGCAGGTAGTCGAAATTTCTGAAACCATCAACTACAGTGTCCCTCATAGCTAATGTGACTTTGGGACGTTAAATGCTATAAGCCAAACCAAATCGAACCAATTAGTGGAAGGGACTGACCACACGTGTATGTATCCCTGCTTTTCAAGAAGTTAAAGGGCCGTCGTTACGCAAACACCGGGCCTTTAATGCCGACGACCTCTTGGATCTGGCCGCGTTTAGTATATTTATTTATTTATTTATTTTAACATACTGCAGCTACATCCGGAGCTATAGCAGGAGTGGGAGGCGAACATGATATAAATAAAATAATTATACAATACAGTCAGTAGAGTAATAACAGGACAGAATTTAAGCAGAGAAACAACACTAATAAAGGCTAGAGGTTACTTAACTGTATGAAATAGCCTGAGTGCGATGGCGTCAGTAAAATTTTCTAAAGGAAGGGAGCAGATTGAGCCAGGAAGCTTGTTCCAAGCTGCGATGGTGCGAGGGAAACAAATGATTGTGATCTGCAGCGGAGTGAGGGAGTTCGTAGCAGTGCTTAGTACGCCGTATGGCGACGAAGAATGAGCCGTAAAAAACAGAGTGGAGTGCAGAGCGACAGCGGCCAGCAAATAACTGATGCATAGGTGACGCGCAAGAGAGCTACGCCAGCATAGGGTTCTGGATAAATGCGGCATGATATGTTATCTCTCATTTGGGCAAATATTGTATTTGAGCGAGCGTGAGTGTTGTGACGAAAGCGGTTGCGCACGTTGAGGAACGAATTAAATTGTTTTCTCCCATTGAGCTCGGCCAGGGACTTGCAAGGGAAGGAAGGTACGACATATGTGTCTTCAAATATTCCTGAATCAATTTACCTTGATCTATCGCGTCACCACGGTCGCAGTGTTCTCGCGGAGTTAGCACTGCAGATTCATCAGGGTAGTCATATTTGCTCTACACCAGACTCCCACATTCCGAGCGTATGTAGCATAACCTGGGACAGCAGCAAATTTTGATTGGACGTTTATGGAGGGTGCACTGCGCCCTGACCTAAGTCGTCACAATGCAGTGACTGCTTTCAAACCGGTGTTTCTTCGTCGTTTTTTTTTATTA